>NW_007247673.1:75804-148450 GCF_000164805.1 Carlito syrichta | reverse complement strand
ATCACCGCATGGATCGTATTCTAAGATCGACCTCATAATTGACCATAAATCAAGCATAAGCAAATTTAAAAGGACCGAAATTCTACCATGCACCTTCTCAGACCACAGTGGAATGAAAATAAACATTAACACTAACAAGGTCCCCCCCAAACCCACAAAGATATGGACACTAAACAGCATGATGCTAAACAACTCCTGGGTCAATGATGAAATCAAAACAGAGATCAAAAGAAACCTGGAAACAAATGAATATGAAGAAACATCTTACCAAAATCTCTGGGATGCCTTAAAAGTTATAGTAAGAAGGGAATTTATATCCCTACAAACACACATGAAGAAAATAAAAGGAACACAAATTAACAGCCTAACAAGCCACCTAAGAAAGCTGGAAAAGCAAGATCACAAAAACCCTAACTTCAGCAGAAGAATCCAGATCACCAAAATAAAAGCCCAAATCCAGAACATAGAAGACAAAAAGATAATACAAAAAAATCAATGAAACAAAAAGCTGGTTCTTCGAAAGGATAAACAAGATCGATGGTCCCCGAGCTAGACTGACCAAAAAAAAAGAGACAAAACCCAAATAAGCACAATCAGAAACACAAAAGATGTAGTCACATCTGACCCTGAAGAAATACAAAAGATCTTTAGAGACTACCATGTACTCTTGTGTGGAAACAAACTTGAAAACCTTAAGGAAATGGAGGACTTTCTGACATCACACAACCTACCTAGGTTGGAATAAGAAGAAATTGAGACCCTAAATATACCAATAACAATCAAGGAAATCGACTACATAATAAGAAAACTACCTACAAAAAAAAGCCCTGTTCCAGGTGGCTTTCCAGCAGAATTCTACAAGACATTTAAGGAGGAGCTGGTACCAATCCTACTGAAGGTATTCCAGGCAATTGAAAAAGATGGAACTCTGCCCAAATCATTTTATGAAGCCAACATCACATTGATACCCAAGCCGGGTAAAGATCCAACATACAAAGAGAACTACAGGCAAATATCTTTGATGAACATGGATGCTAAAATTCTCAACAAGATCCTAGCAAACCGGATTCAACAATACATCTCAAAAATCATCCATCATGACCAAATAGGCTTCATTCCTGGGATGCAAGCCTGGTTCAACATTCGTAAAATCATAAATGTAATTAAATACATCAACAGATGTCAAAACAAAAACTACATGACTATATCATTAGACGCAGAAAAAGCTTTTGATAAAATCCAGCACTCATTCTTGATAAAACCCCTTGAACATCTAGGCATACGGGGAACATACCTCAAAATAGTAAAAGCCATCACGAGAAACCCACAGCCAGCATACTCCTAAAGGGACAAAAATTGGAACTATTTCCCATGAAAACTGGAACAAGACAAGGATGCCCACTCTCACTCCTCCTGTTCAACATAGTATTGGAAGTCCTGGCTAGAGCAATCATAGAAGAGAAGGAAATCAGGAGTATCCATATAAGAAAAGAGAAAGTCAAGTTATCTCTCTTTGCAGACGATATGGTTGTGTACCTTGAAAACCCAAGAGAATCTGTCAAAAACCTCCTTACACTGATGAAAACCTTTGGCAAAGTCTCAGGATATAAAATAAATGTGCAAAAGACAATTGCATTTCTTTACACCAAGAATAAACAAACAGAAAACCACAATTCCATTCACAATAGCCACAAAAAAAATGAAATACCTTGGCATCTTTCTAACCAGAGACGTGAAAGACCTTTAGAATGAAAACTACAAAACAGTGCTCAAAGAAATCAAAGATGACACAAACAAGTGGAAAAATATCCCATGCTCACTGATTGGAAGAATCAACATTGTGAAGATGTCCTTCTTACCTAAGGCAATCCACAGATTCAATGCAATACCCATCAAATTACCAGCAACATTCTTCTCAGCCTAGAAAAAACAACACAGGGACTCATATGGAAACACAAACGTCCAAGAATAGCCAGAACAATCCTCAACAAAAAAAACAAAGCAGGTGGTATCACATTACCAGACTTCAAAGTTTACTATAAAGTTACAATCATCAAAACAGCTTGGTATTGATATAGGAACAGGCATATAGATCAATGGAATAGAATTGAGATTCCAGAAGCAAAACCTCAATTCCTCAACCAACTCATCTTTGACAAAGCCTCTACCACCTACCACTGGGGAGAGGAGAACCTATTCAGTAAATGGTGCTGGGAAAACTGGCTGACCACATGTGGAAGATTGAAACAGGACCCCTATCTATCCCCATACACAAAAGTTATCTCCAAATGAATCAGAGACCTAAATGTAAAACCTCAAACCATAAGAACCTTAGAAAATGAAGGACATACCCTCATGGAAATCGGAACTGGCATCCAATTTCTGAACAAAACCTGAAATCCACAGGTCATAAGAAAGAAGATAGACAAGTGGGACCTTATTAAACTGACAAGCTTCTGCAAAGCCAAAGAAACCATCAGAGAGCAGGAGATAGCCTACAGACTGGGAAAAAGTATTTGCCAACACCAGGTCTGACAAAGGCTTAACGTCTTGGATGTACAAGGAACTCAGTCGTGCTGAAAAGAAAAAAACAAACAACCCCATTATATAATGGGCAAAAGATATGAACAGACACTTCACAATGGAAGACATCCGAGCAGCCAACGGACACATGAAGAAATGTTCAACCTCACTAATCATCAGGAGATGCAAATCAAAACCACACTGAGATACCACCTAACTCCAGTCAGAATGGCAATTATCAATAACTCAAAAAATAACAGCTGCTGGAGAGGGTGTGATGAAAAGGGCACACTTCTATACTGTTGGTGGGAGTCGAAACTAGTGCAACCTCTGTGGAAAGTAGTGTGGTGATTCCTAAAATCTCTAAATATCAACTCCCATATGACCCCACAATCCCTCCACTGGGAATATATCCTGAAGAACTCAAATCTCTCTATAAAAAAGATACCTGCACACATATGTTTATCGCAGCATTGTTCACAATAGCAAGAACCTGGATTAAACCATGCTGCCCATCAAAAGAGGACTGGATTAAAAAAATGTGGTACATATACACGATGGAATACTCCGCAGCCATAAAAAAAGAACAAAATCATGAATTTTGTAGCAATCTGGATGGAACTAGAGTCTATAATACTGAGTGACCTCTCACAGAAACAAAGATCTGAATATCACATGTTCTCACATATAAAATGGACCCTGAACAGCCAATGCAATAGTATAAGAAAATGACTGACAGTAGTGGGAAACTATGGGGGGGGGAGCGAAATGGGATTAACGGTAGCAAATATCTGTATGGGGACGGGGAAACACCGCTTATCAACAAGGGTTCCTGAACGAAACGTATTTGTATACCTAACCCTTAACTGTACCCCACAATATCATAATAAAAAATATTGATTAAAAATAAAAAAAGAATGAGCAGTGATCGCATATTGCATCACTAAGATATATATATAGATATCTTATATCTATATATGTAGGTTTCTTTATTTATCATAAATAATTAGACTGTTCTAGATAAAATGCGTTTTCAAATTCTGTATGTTAAGATCATTTTTCAATTTTATAGAGACACCACTCATCTATACCTCCTACTTGAGACCCAGAGAACTAGGAAGATGAGGAGTTGGACTTGTGATACCATCTTGCTGCCATTCATCACTCTGAGGTACTGAGACCCTATCTCCAGGGAATCTCACTGATAGACCATTGAGATGCCAGCCTCATGATTGAGGCTTCTATGCAAAACATCAGAGGATGTGAAAGCATAAGTGCCTGTGCAGTGAATTGTGAAGACAAACAATTGAAAGAGATGAAAATACCATTACCCCAGTAAGTGTGATTATGCCTACAATGGCCTAGAAATTAAGTTTAAACTATACTTTCAATAAATTTTTCCAAAATTTTTCTATGGAAAATATTTTGTCTCAACTCTGCTATGTCAAAATAACTTTAGTCAGCTTGAAAACACAAATTACTTTTATAATAGAGTATATGTGTTTGTGAACATATAATTTCAAAACTTAATTGAAACATAAGTTTTGTGTCAGTATGTGAAATATATTCATGCCACTAGATAGAATGAAAATCGGGTGTTCAAATTCTTATCTCTATCTCAGACTTATTTTTGAAATTTAAATACATATTTGAAGTTCTCCCAGTACATCTCCTAGACACCTCTCTACATTTAAAACAGGTCTCTGGTATTTCCCTCTGCATAAATACTACCTCAGAAGATGAGTCATTACAAACTTAGGGATCACCTTGTCACTGCTTTTTAGGTCAACCAGGTTTTCAAATGACGTCTCAAGTTCTCCCACATCTTTCTGTCACTGGCAGACCTAAGGTAAAATAGCTCTTCCTGAGGGTAGTAGGTGAAATAGCTTCAGCTCCTTTGCTCTGGTAGAGAAGTTCTTCATTTATTTCAAAATAAAAATATTGTAGAACTACACAAAGTATAATTATTTGTTCAAACAATGTGTAAATAACAGTATCAGTGTTCTGAAATCACCTAGGCAGAGAACATTTTGAGCAAATCAAAGAGAATCCTTGATCTCATGCTGCTTTCACTTAAATAGGAGAGACAGATAATAAGAGAACAAATAAAATTTCTCTGCAATTTGTCCCCTGCTACTCCCAAGTTCCTCTCCTGGAGATATCTTTACTCAGGATAAGTGGGACTATGGGTCTTCTAGTCCTTTTTGTGTGTTGTCATCCCTCAGCATGAGCAATGAGAAGAAGAGGAATATAGTCTGTGCATTTGAGCACTTGAGTTTACTGGAAAAATAAAACCAATAGTAATATCATTATTTGTCAGATATCCAAATCATCTTTTTAATCAAGCATAGCAATCTTTCAACTATTATGTCACTGCAGCATGAAACCAGACAACACACAACCTAGTGATAAGGATCAATGATCTGATTATATATACATATATATGACTATGCTTAATATGCTTATATGTGTTTATAGTGATGATCAATTTCTTCCACTTTACCCTTTTGTTTTTTTTTTCTCTAAAAATGAAATTTTTCTGGGCAAGGAAAAGAGATAAAACATTTTTATTTATGTCTCTTAGATCCATGATGACTCCTCCTTGAAACTAATTTATTGTTTCTTCCTGTATTCTTTAACTCTGAGATCTATTCACAGGTGGGAGAGTGAACATCTGTATTCTTTCTTCCAAAGGAAATATTTTCTCACTCCAAAGCTCTCAATTATTGTTTAGGAGACTGTTTCGTTTTGGTAATACTTACCTGAACCCAATTCCAGGAACGGAACATAGGACAGAAGGTCTATCTTTCATAAAGACCGTCTCCTAGATAGGTAGTGGTCTGGCAGGTTGTTATTATCTAAGCTTGTCAATTTTGTCATAATGTCAGAATTCCTGGCATGTAACACCAGCATCTATTCACACCCATTCTAAAGCTTTATTTAATAGAAGGCAGAGTGGGGAGGTAGGAATAAACTGTATTTCAGAGTTAAAAGTGAGTGACTGAATAAAGCCTTCTCTTAAAACTTCTTTGGAATTTTATTTAGCTTAAGTATAAAAATTACCTTTACTATTTAGTGCACTATAAGTTGAGATTTCTGCTCACTGGAATTGAAAATTGGTCAAATGATCCAGTAGTCTTCACCAATCTAATTTACTAATGAAATTGGAAGAATCATCAGTTTTGTTTTTTTATCTTGCACAGTCAATTCGTATAAAAAAATACAAAAATCATTGTTTAAAATAATCTGTTCTTAAGCTTGAGAACCACGAAAATAGAAGTTCAATATTGTATTTATCTGCATTCCCTGGAGAGAAAATTCACTATTTAATAAGGATTCCAAAATTTTAAAAATTTAACTAATTAAAAAAATTAAAAGTATTAATTTAACTTCTAAAATCTTGGTTACAATTCTTAGATAGAACATAATCTAATTCAAAAAGAACTGTAGAAATGAAAAGGAACTGAAAACACACACACAGTTTGTAATAAAAATAATGGCAAAATTGATAGCAGCAATTGTCAATGTGTTTTAATTAGCTGTATATGTATACTACTATTTATTTCTCATCATAAATTGTATCTTTATTGCCTATCCAAGAAAAATGTTTCTTTGAATGGAGTTTTTAGAATGCATTCTGAGAATAAAGACATCAAAAGGCATTGTGTAGCATTTATCTATACAACAGAAGGTATTCGAATTATTATCGACCTGCATGATTACAGATCAGGAAAAACAGGTGTTTCTACTCTGTGTTGTACAGGCACAGGTTCTCCTTGCAGCATCCACTTCAGTACTTGGGGGCATCTTGGCCTTGTTACACTAATAGAAGGTTTGGCTTTGCTTTCATCCCCATCACCCCTTCCTTCTTGTTCTGTCTAATGAACAGCAATTTCCCGGGTGATATGGTCTTGGTCAGTCTTTTTCCTACTTTTTTTTTTTGAGTTGGAGTTTCACTCTGTTGCCCAGACTGGAGTGCAGTGGCCGCTCCCGGCCACCGCAGCGACCCTGCTGGGCTCTGGCAATCCTTCCACCTCAGCCTTCCAAGTAACCGGAATTATAGGCACGCGCTACCAGCCCAGCTAATTTTTTATTTATTGTAGAGATGAGGTCTCACCAAGTTGCCCAGGCGGGTCTTGAACCCGCGGGCTCAGGCAATCCACTCACCTCAGCCTCCCAAGGCGCAGGATTACAGGCTGAGACACTGAGCCCGGCTTCCTACTTTAGAGAAAATTGATTCTATGCAGACTGGTTGATCCAGGGTCTTTTGTTTATTCTAATCCAGGCTTCAATTCCAGGGCCATCCTCTTTCATTGGGAGAAAAAACAATGATGTAATTTGAGGTAATTGGACCTGGCAGCACTATTTGGATATTTCAATTTGATGAGGTGTAGAATATAAAGCCAATTGACTAAGAGGAGGAAGGATATGGAAGTCTCAAACCAAGAATGAGGTGCAGCTTGTTAGTTTACTGAATATTAACATGACCCGTAATTTTTGATATTTGGACAATGATGTATGTGTGACTGACACAACCTTTGAGGAAACATATAAACCCAGCCACTAAGAAACTGGAAGAAATTTAGTGATGGTAGAATATGCAGGGTTAGGCAACACAGTAGATTCAAGGGAATAAATGAGCACTTGGTCTATAGAGGATCTCCACTTCTGAAGGGAATGGCTATGGTTGAGAGGGGATAAAAAGCACAGCCATGCTACCATTTGAAACTGGCCTGGATTTTTAAAAATGTGTTACATATACACAATAGAATGCTATGTAACCATAAATAATGTCAAAATTATGGACTTTGCAGTAACTTGGATGGATTTAGAGTCTACAATACTCAGCGATCTATCACAGAAACAGAACTGAGTACCACATGTTCTCACTCATAAACAGACTCTGAACATTTACCATAATACTATAAGAAAGGGATTAGCAATACTGGAAAACTACTAAGGGAGGGGGCATGTACAACATCAATAAAGGTACTTGATATCAAACCAGTTGAAGTGGAAACCAAAGGGAGGGCCAAACTTTAACTGTATGATGAACACTTGCATATCTAATCCTGAATTATACCCCACATCTTTAAAATAAAAAATGCTTTGTAATAGAGGTCTCCTATTGATGCTGTGGAGTTATAACTGAATCACTGCAACTCCCAGCACTCTCAGCAGCAAGGCAAATTACACACCCCATGGGGTAGGTGTTGCAACAACTCAGCTATGCCATTGTATGGCAAAAGCAACCATGGAAAACACTTGAGTAAATGAATATGACAATACACTAATAAAATTGTATTTATAAATACGAAAATTTAAATTCCAGGTAATTTCATGCCATATAATCTCATCTTTATTTTTAAATTTTTTAATGATTTAAAAATGCAGAAGCCCCAACAGTTTCCCATTACTGTCAAATGCTTTTGAGGGAAACTGCTAGGGGAGGGAGGGGCATGCCTCATCAATAAGGGTAACTGCATAATCAAATTTTGTACACCTAACCCTAAATTGTACCCCACATCTTTATAATAAAAAATTGTGAGATAAAGAAAAAAAAAATTCAGAAGCCATTCTTAGCTCAAGTGCCATAGAAAAACAGTTGGCAAGCTGAATTTGACCCATGGTCCACAGTTTGTCAACTACTTGTGCATATTAATATCTTTTTATCCAGACTGCAAGAATTAATGCTCTAAACCAAAGGTCAGGCAGAAATTGTTTTACAGAGGAGAAGATATTGAGGTTCATCATGAATTTAGCATTGGCACTGGCTTTATTCATATATAAAGCTGTATATATAAAGTTTATACATAAAAGCTGTACAAAATATTAAAATTCAAGTGACCTTCTTTTAAATGTAGAGTTTTATGGCTTTGTGATAGCGCCTGGGAATACCATTTTTATATTAAAGATCGAGATTTAGGGTATAGATGTTGAAGGACTTTCCTCCTAGCTCTGTTTTTCAAATCCTGCTGAAGGTTGTGAAAGCTTATGAGAAAAAATGGTGCTGAGCTGTGATGAGGTTGTCCTATCACAAGAACAAGACTCTGTGCTCTAAGGATAATGTCTGCTTTCTCTGACTGGTATCATCTAGAGAACTGTCCATGTATATAACCACAGGATGAACCATTTGGAAGTCCAAGTCTGTTCACATAAGTAACCACAACTCAACTCTACTCATTCCCTTAACTGGGCACATTTATGCAGTACACAAACTGCACAACCATACAAGAGTTTGGTTTGCCTTCTCAATAAAATCTTCTGATTTTATTCTTAGTGTTCACAATTATCAAGTATATACTTTGATTACTTCTTCTCGGGATAGATTAGCACCAAAAAAAAGAGAGGCGGGAAAAATATGGTACCTCTTGCAATGACCAAGACTATTGTAAATTCAGATTTTCTTGATGTCTCTATAGGCAAGTGACATGGCACCAAGAACAGAGCAATAAGAATAGACATGACATAGTTTCATTCTGAAGGACATGGCCACCACTATGTTTTTATTAACAGGATGGTACCACCTAATAGCCATGGTAGAAGCATCTGTCCTATAGTGTCTAGTCTCCTTTAAAAAATAATCTTGTTGTATTACTACAGATATTAATTATTGATAAATGATAATATTAAAAATCCTAAGAGTCTGGTTTTTATGTTTTAATGTTTGCTGACGTTGTCAATCAGAAAAAATTTTACTGACATTCTCTCTAGCTACCCTTTCTGCTTTTCTCCTTAGGAGGCTGTCGCCATTATCAGCAGAATGTATAAGAGTTACTGATTATAGAGGCTATAAGATCATACAATAGTTCCAAGAAAAAAAAAATTGGATAAACACTTAACCACGTGCTATATTATGTAGTTCAAGTCTCTGTTTTTTTGTGGTGCCGACAGGTATAATGAATGTCAAATTGAATGAGGCACAGATTCTACCTTCCCAATTAACAGTCTGGAGGCTAGTGACATTGTCAATTTTAACTGTCATTAGTCAGCAAGGTAAACTTTTCAGGGACCTGATCATAGACTTGACTCTTCCACATATGACACCCATAAGGAAGATGTCCCTGATTTGGTTCATTGGTTCTTAAACCTTTGCACAATCTTTTATGTTATCAGTAACATAGAAAGCCAAAAAAAAGGAAAATAAGATGCTATCTTTGACTGTGACATAATTATCATTACTTATTTAAAAATGTATTATACTATTAGAAAAAAGATTGATTTAAAATATAGATGGAAATTAAATGGTAAATTAAATACAATATTTTAAAAGAAGAACAAAGTAGAACTACAATAGCTACAGAGAGTAATTATATATTTATATTTTTGATAGCGTTTTTGTTAATTTTATAGTAGAATAAAATGAAAAATATTGCAGAATGACATAAATTGACTTTTAAAATATAGTTTGACTTATCATGTGTCCTATTTATTTTAGACTAGATCACGCACAGAATACATTTTCTAAATTTTTAAAAATTGAGATTACTTTGATACTAAAATGAGAAAAATATCACAAATAAAATCACAGATAAATATTTGAGGTAATTAATATACTAATTACTCTGAGATGATCACTATACATTGTATGTATGAAACTCATTATGGACCACATAAATATGTACAATTATTATGTGTCAGTTAAAAAATAAAAATATAAAAAGAAGACAATCATAGACCAATTTACTTATAGCCATAAATAGTAAATAATTATTAAAATTATGTTTACTTATAAAAATATTGTGACAAAATAGATTAAATTGCATGAATATAAGGAATTTGCAAGAATGTAAGAAAGCTTCAGTGCCAGGAAATTTATAAGTGTAGTGAAGTTTTTTCTGTTTAACTGATACAATATTACATGGAAATGGTTCCTAATGTTAGCAATTTGCCAGAGAATGTTTGAGAAGGACTGAGGACAATATAATCCCTGTCATGTATGAAAAGTGTACTTTCAAGAACACCTCAGAATACTGGTCTTTCAGCTCCACAGTTGCTGATATGAAAGAGAGATTTTCTTAATATTCCAGGTTAAGACTATTAATTCTGTGACTCTACCAGCAAAGGGAGAAGACCCTTAGATCTAAAATGAAAAATGATAAAACAGAGCTCCTCACTCCAAAGGAAAAAAAAGTTCAAATAAAACATCATGAAGTCTGATACTTGGGGTTGAAGGTGATTTATGATCATGCAGTGTACCAGACAGGCAGATAGGAAGTAAGTTTAACCACAGTAATGATGACAACAGTAGCACCAGTAAGTACAGATGGTTTATTGTTGTATATAATGGGTTTCAGAAGAAAACTGTTAAATTATATTAATAAATGACATACAGATATTTGATAAAATAATTAATAATTTTATTTAAGAAATATCTTTCTTATTTATTGTATTTTAAAGATGTAGGGTACAAGTCAGGATTAGGCACATAAGTGGTCTACTACACTAGAAATAGACAGAATCAGAATATATAGCATGACCATATAGCTTTCATCCGAAATGGGTAAATCATGAGAGTAAAAAGTTTCTTCTATTAATGATAACACTGAAAGCATATTAGGCAAAAAGAAGATATAGTTATCTCCAGGTTGACATAGAGACAGGGAAAATTAATGAGAGAAATGAGAAAAAAATGAGACGTTATAAAAAATGAAAGAAATTTAATTTACAAAATATATTAATCTCTAAAATAAAGAATAATAGTTGCCATGAAAATGTACTCCAATAAGCTATGAGCTTTTTCTACTTCATGGTGCTGATGAGGTGTGATATGGATTTGCTCCAAAGACATTTTCTCTTTTTTCTTCCCTATGTCTCATACTATCTATTCTAATCAAGATAGAATCAATACTTCACACCCATCTTTAGAACGTGATATTTTGTATAATTCTAGAAGGACAATTATGTGCTCATATTACAGTCTAAGCCTTAAATTGGGGCATTCTAACTACAAACACTTAGACCCTTAAGACAAGTAAGAAATAGAAACATTAGAGATGGTTTTATCTTACAAATAGCCGAGAGAAACTCTTCTTGGACTGAATGTGACACCCACATCTGATGTGAATACTGAAAGGGACTGAGCCCTACAACAGCACCAACTCTTCAGCTGCAAGGCCAGATATGCTCAATCCCTTGCTAATTTGCATGTATTCCCCAGAGCCCATATATGCTCTTCAGAATCCTCTTGAATAAGCTGCTTAGTGATTCTGGGCAAGAAAGAGTACCAGGCTGGCCTAGATTGAACATGGATGTCCTGACTCAACTCTTCTTCCTTTTGCTGTTCTGGCACCCAGGTGAAAAGGGGAATGCAAGGAACACCCCTGAGATGATTGTGATTCTCTTCTCCTAAATGATATTCTATCAGGGTTTCTGTGGCTCTGTGACTCATGATATTCTCTCAGGGATCCAAGAGCTCTCAGATTAGGGAAGAGCACTGCTGGAAGAAAATGAAGTGAGATCTAGTTAATAAGGGTAACTTTGTGTTTTGTTTTCTTCTCAGCTGCTAGCGGGAACACCGTGCTGACCCAGTCTCCAAACTTCCTCTCTGTGTCTCTGAAAGACAGCATCTCCATCGTTTGCAGGGCCAGTGAGAGCATTAGCGATTATTTATCCTGGTATCAGAAGAAACCAGGTCAGCCTCCTAAGCTTCTCATCTATGATGCTAATGACCGATATTCTGATGTCTCCCCTCGGTTCAATGGGATGCAGTCTGGGACAGAATTTATTTTCACAATCAGCAGCGTAGAGGTTGATGATGCTGGAAGCTATTACTGCCAACAGGACCATACAGTCCCTCCCACAGCGTTACAGTCCTTAGCATAAACCTTCCTCCCAGGCTGCTTGTGCAGTGAGGCTTTGTGGTTTCACAGCTGGCTCTCCCTTGTGGTGTGTTGAGAAGTATAGGGCCCATTTTCATGAAGGGTTGCAGGCCTCATGGGAAAAGACCCTGCACGGCTTACTTTTTCAACAAGAACATAAAAAACGTTCAATTAATTATAAAAAGGAGATTTTTAGATTAGGCCTGCACAATATTTTATCCATAGCATAGTCTTCGAATCGCTTTTCTGAGAAGAGGTGTTTTTAAGAGCAGAAAATTAGGTTACAAAAAACCCCCAAAAGCCCATGTCTAAGGAAAGAACGACAGCTACTACTGAACAGCCTATTGCCATTTATTGAAATCTTGGAGATTTACCATGGGTTGAATATTGTGCTACGGGCATATGGTCCTAGTGAAGCTAATCCCATAGAAACTGTCTATAGGTTAGAAATCAGAGATTCTTAGAGTTTAGGCTGCTCTAGTTTCCAGTGTTTATAAAGAATATGGAAACAGATATTCTGATATTGATAGTCTGATACTTTGATTCCATAATTTTTACTAATTAATTTTTAAAATTTGTATATAGCTAAATATATTAAAGCATTTGCTGTATGTAAAATGAATATAAAATGTGCAGTTCAATGAATATTATATATAATATAATATATAATACAATGTAATGTGTATATATACTTTCTGGAACCACTACCCAGATTAGGATATACACTGCCTTCAGCATCCCAAATGGCTCCTTCATACTCCTTCCATGCTCCATCCACCACTGCCTGAGGCCACAGATGTTCTACTTTTTTTCAATATAGATTGATTTTATTTGTTTTTGAATTTTGTATAAATGAAACCCAAAGTAAGTACCCTTTGGTGTCTTGTTTCTTTGATCAACATGTTTTCTGAGCTTTATTTATGCTTTTGTGTGGCAGTAATTTGTTTCTTTTTACTGTGTATTAGTCCTCTGTTATATAAATATAACAAAATTAATATATTTATTTTTTAATTAATCAATTTATTCTTCAATTAATTGGTTGTTTCATTTTGGTGGTATTATTAATAAAACCTGTAGGAACATTTTTGTATATATTTTGTGGACTTGTTAATTCACTTCTCTTGGGTTTATTCCTAGGAATGCTGACTTGTAGGACTGACACAGGTTTGACTTTACTAAACACTGCCAAACAGTTTTCTGAATTGAACTTGTTTACATTTCACCAACCACATATAAAAGTTCCAGTTACTGTAAATTCTTTCTAATACTTGGCATTGTCAGACTTTTAATTATATCTGTATTGGTAAATCTGAACTGATATCATGATTAAAATATAAATTTCCCTGATGAGTAATAACATTAACCAACTTTTCATTGCTTATTTTTCATTTTTCATCAGTAATTTGCATATATTATTTTTTGGAGGTGCCTACTAAATCACATAAGTCATAAATAGAGAAATTCTTAATTATACTATAGTCTAATTTATAATTTTTGGAAAATGTTTCTTGATTGTCTTGTGTTACATGTTTATTCTTCTTAATAAAGCTGTTCTAATCTAACAATATTATTCTATACGTTCTTCTAGAAGTATTATTATTTTAACTTTCAAATGTAGATTATTTTTGGCTGGCATGAAATGGGTCAAGGATTTTATTTCAATTTTCCATTTTATTTTCCATTTTAAATCTAGTTTTTCCCCATTTATCAAACAAGCAAAACAAGACAAAACAATCTATACCCCACTTGATTATCTCTGTTAGAAATCTAGTGATTCAGAAACAAAGAACTGAGTATCACATGTTCTCACTCATAAGTGGACCTTGAACAATTATTGTAATGCTATAAGAAAAGAATTGGCAGTAGTGGGAAACTGTGGGGTGGGGGAGAGCGGGATTGGCAGTAGTGGAAATCTGCTGGGAAGCGGGGGACACCTCATCAACAAGGGTGTCTGCAAAATGAACATTTGTATACCTAACCTGGAATAGTACCCCATATCTTTAAAATAAAAATTTAAAAAAATAAAAAAGAAATTTAGTGAGTGTATATGTGAAGTTTTTTCTAAATTTTCTGTTGTGTTCCAGTTCTCTACTTGTTTATCTTTATACCTAAAGTGCACTACATTGTCTTAATTACTGTAGCTTTATACTAAGTCCTGAAATCTGGTCTTATAAGTCTTCTGAATTAATTTTCTTCTTTAAGATTTTTTTGGCTATTCTAGCTCTTTTGGCTTTACATCACCACCGCCATACCAGTATTTTAATGAGACAGCAGAAATGATTGAAATAAACAAAATTGCATGGCAGATGGAAGTGTATTTTAAAAATTGCCTATATATACAAGTATGTTTCTCTTTTTAATTTCTACTTTTGTTTCTATGCATAGAAGGATATAGACCACAGGAGACATCTTGGTCTCTTTATCTACATTCATGTTTTCATTTCAACATATTAACCTGTCATTCTTTTTTTGTGAATTATCTAGATAGTTGCACATTTTGTATAACGTTGTACTAGCCATTTGAGGTTGTGTAATACTGAAGTTGAATTTGAATGGCAGGCACAGCCACTCATAGTAAATTATCATCTGAATGGACTAGACACCAGTTGGGGTGGGGACTGAGCACACTGTTTAGGAAGGAGAAGCATCAAGAGTAAAGAAAGAATAAATATGTCTCTAAAACTTTTGATAGTGTAGGAAAAAGCACTTCATAACATTTATATTTCACAACAATATTCAAAGCATTTATGCTTCATTTCTGAATTCAGATGCCAGAGCAATTATTGTGTTGACTCAGTCCATTGTTCACCAGGGAGAGCCACCACAACTGGCTGGACCAGTTATGTGGCAGCAGTGATGCAGCCTGGCATTGCCAGAGCCCAGTTTAGGATCCTGAGATTCTCATCATGCGTGCACTCATATGACATCACCCTGACTCAGTGGAACTATTAGAGGATGCAGGACTTGCTCACAGCTAGGGCCTGATGGCTGAGGATACTGCACAGTATCACCTGCCTCATTCTTCCTCACATGGTGCTGCAGGTCGGGACATGACCCTTTGTGCTGCTGATCCTGGGGTTTGATCTACACCTGCTGCCTTCTTCACTCCCAGAGCTCCTTTTGCTTTTGTAGTTACTGTGGTGGGAATCAGAAAAGTAGGATCATTTTTATGAAACACTATATTCAATCTCTTAAAAATGAGACATTGTCAAAGAAGGGGCCAGAGTTTTTTTTTTTTTTTTTTAACCTGCAAATGAGTCATGTAACCATAGTCCCTGAATCGTTCTGGGTGGTATTATGACTTTTGTGGCATGTTGGTTATTTTGGGTATGAGACTGATTACCCTCTTTGAATTTAATACTGTGAGAAGTGTTTCAACATAAGCCTTTTTGTTACAAAACTGTGACCAGTGTTCAAACACCTCAGATAAGCAATACTGAATTTTCCTTCACCTTACTGATACAATTTACGTAATGAATGCAATTCATCAAATTTAGGACCATGATTATGGTGTCCTCCCCAACTCAGTGAATGAAGAGAAAATAAATAAATAATTGTATATAATTTACTTATAGCATCATATGTGTATGTGCATATATACGTGTGTGTGTGTGTGTATTAGTATATGTTAAGTGGTTTTGAATGAAAAAATCTATTTGACAAGACATGAATAGTCTCTTCACTATAAAATGATCTAGTCATTCTTCCAGGAATGAGTCTGACTTGCTATATCTCTCTCCACCAGGATGAACACATAGCACCAATTAAGTTTATGAAATCCTCCAGCTTCCTACACCTACAACCACTACCTAAGCGTTGAACACTTCTTCCTATTACTCTAGTAATTTATATCGCAGTCCCACTTAATATGTCATTCAAAGAGACTATTTTTCAGTAAGGTTGTTTTGGATAAAATTAGCCAAAATTCTCTCTGAAGCTATCAGAAATTCTTGGCTACCATGTGTGCATTTCTAGAAGGAAATGTGAGTATGAGAAAGAGCAGAGCTGACAACGCTTTCAGCTGTTTTTATGCCCACTGTTATTATGTCCCTAATAAAAACAATGGCAGCAATCACATTACAGGGTAAGCCTTTACTGCCTTCAATGCTTATATCTCAGCAAACCTTCTTCATCTTAATTTCAAACACCTAGACATTTTGATAATCATATGAAAAATACCCAAATCTTTTGTCCATAATAGGAAAAGTAGGCAAGCCTCAGTGTAATGCAAATATTTTTTAAGCTAGTGACTCTCAAATTTTGGGATTGCTAATATATATATATGGAGACACCCAAAACACTGAAATTATTTTTGGGGGGACCAGTCCCCTTGTAGTACAAGCTCCCTCACTAGGTAAGTATTCTAGGAACTCATTGGCATCAGTGTACCAGTAGTGTTGTAAGAGGCTGCATTCAGCTTCAGTGGAATTTTTGGAGATTCTTTCAACACGTTTGCCCATTTCATGATGGGTGATTTATGAGTGCACCTGCCCACACTACGCTGAGTGTTCAGCAGTTTTTGACCAAAAAGCGTATGACCCCTGTGCATCACCCTTCCTGTTTATCCCATCTAGTCCTGAGTTACTTTTTTTGTTTGTTTTCCCAGATGAAATCTCAAAGGAAAATGTTTTGTCAATGTGAAAGAGGTGGAAAAAAATGGAAGTACTCAAAGGCATCAAAATTGACACATTCAAAAACGGTTTTGAGCAATGGGAAAAGCATCTCAATAGGTGTATGGTATTAAATAGAGAGTACTCTGAAGAAGACTGAAGTTTAAACATTTAAAATTGATATATAATTTTTTTATCAATAAACTTTGGTTTTGGGTCCCCTCTCATAGATACATAACATATATACTATAATACTTATTGATAAACTTGTTAAGTGCTCAGTAAGTATTAGTTATCATCATCAATTTGATTCATCACACACACTTGAAGGCATCTGATAAATACCATGTCATATAGAGCCTGATTCCATTTTTGACATTTGATGGCTGACGACTTTCAAGTTCTACCCTCCTGTTTCCTTTTGATCCCATATCTATGCAACTGTCAGGTTGAAATGTAAACCTTACAAATCTCCAGTCTATTCTAGGGAACTTTTCCCCAGTCCCTTCCTCAATCCACTATAAAGGCCCAAATCTCCACTTCCCTCAGTACGGTTTAGACCTGCTTGTGCCCCCTTTTCTGTCGTCAGAAATCTCTCGTACAAGTGATACATTTCTTTCAAATTGTGTTGCATTGTGGAGTGTCACCAGCTTTGGCTTAATGCCTATAAATCTCAAGGACACAAATAAATGGAAAAACATCCCATCTCGTGGATTGGAAGAATCGATATTAACAAGCTGTCCATTTTACCCAAGGCAGTCTACAGTTTCAATGCAATTCCTATCAAATTGCAAACATCATTTTTTATAGACCGAGTAAAGACAATACAGAAAATTATATGGAAGCAAAAAAGAGTCCAAATACCTAAAGCAGTTCTCAGCAAAGGGAACAAAGCTGAAGTTATCACACATCTGGACTTGAAACTTTATTCCAATGGTACAGTAACCAAGCCAGCATGGTAGTGGTACAGGAATAGACATGGAGACCAATGGAACAGAACAGAGAATCTGGAAATAAAGCAATGGCTATTTAACCAACTCATCTTTGACAAAGTCAAGAAAAGCTAACATTTGGAAAAGGAAACCATATTTAGCAAAGGATGCTGGGAAAACTAGCTAACCAAACACAGAATGAAACTGGACCCCTACCTATCTCTATATTAAAAAAAAAAACCTCAGAATGGATAAATGACTTAAATGTAAAACCTTAAACTATAAGAATCTTAGAAGAAAACTCAGGGAACGCCCTCCTGGACACTGGAGTATGCAGTGAATTCATGGTCACAACCTTAAAGGCAAAAGAAGCAAAACTACGATTGACAGGTGGGACATTATCAAAATGAAAAGTTTTTACACAAGAAAAGAAACCACCATGAGAGGAAAGACAACCCACAGAATGGAAAGAGGAACCTGAATTGACAAGAAAAAAAATTTAAAAGAGGACAAAAGACATGAACAGACACTTCAAAGTAAGACATTCAAGCAGCCAACAAAAATGAAAAATGCTCAGCCTCACTAATTATCAGAGAATGCAAATCAAAACTACAATGAGATACTACCTAATACCAGTAAGGATGGTTATCATTAAAAAGTCAATAAACAACAGATGTTGGCATGGCTCATAGAAGAGGGAAATCTTCTATTCTGTTGGTAGGGAAGTAAGACTGTTCAATTTTTGTGGAAAGAGGTGTGATGTTTTCTCAAAGAGCTAAATAATTAGCTTCCATATAATCCAGCAATCCAACTTCTGGGAACATACACAGAGGAACATAAATTGCTCTACCAAAAAAAAACCTGCACATGTATATTCATTGAAACATTATCCTCAATAGCAAAAACATGGAGCCAACTCAGATGACTACTGGAAGTGAACTGAATAAAGAAATTGTGTATATACATTATAGAATATTAGAAAGTCATAAATCAAAACAAAAGTTTGTCCTTTTCAGCAATATGGATGCAGCTGGAGACCATTATACTAGGTGAACTATCACAGAAACAAATAACTGAATACCGCATGTTCTGATTCATAAGTGGTCCCTGATCGCAGATCTCATGAGTACAAGGGTAATAATGGTAGATGCTAGACACTACTAGGAGAGGGAGGCAGAGAGGGAGGGACAAGAAATGAGGGACACATGGCAACACACTGGATACCAGATCTACTGTCAGGGGTAGAGAGGGCCTGCTAGAAGTCCAAACTTCTCATGCATGCAACTTACTTATGCAGTAAATTTTCACATGTATCCCTTAACTCTAAAATAAAATAAGAATATTTTATAAAATGTATAATTCTGAAATATAGATTTTTATAAAAGAAAACATGATAGTATTCTCACATTCTGTTTTATATTTTCCACAATCTAAGTTTCCACATCAAATGCAGGTGTATTATTATTATTATTATTATTTTGAGCTGGCGTCTCACTCTGTCGCCCAGGCTGGAGTGCAGTGGCATGCTCACGGCCACCCCTGCGTGAACCCGCTGGGCTCCAGCAATCCTTCCGCCTCAGCCTTCCAAGTAGCCATGCCAGGTTAATTTTTGATTTATTGTAGAGACGAGGTCTCGCCAAGTTTTCTAGGCTGGTCTCAAACCCACAGGCTCAGGAAATCCACTTGCCTCGGTCTCCCAAAGCACTGGGATTACCGACTGAGCCACCGAGCCCTGATGTTGTAAAGTTTGCATGTAGTAATAAACTCCAACAAATTCATTTTCACCCTGCTAATTTTCAGTGTGAAATCTGACTTTTACCCACTGCCACTGAATCTGTCTGGGATACCAGAGATCAGGTTGGAAACTTTATGGATTAAGCTTCTGTAAGAACCAATGGAAACAGGTGCAACCTTTACAATATAGGGGTCTCTGACTAGACCTGCAGGAGATGGAGGCTAGCTCTCCAGGAACAGTGAGCAGGGAGAATGAAATCTGGATCATCACAATATTCCCACTGGATCGTAAGAGATAAGTGTAAAGTTTTATATAAATATTATATGCCTTTTCATGCTTTACCTAGTTACCTTATTTTATGCTAAATAATTGTGTTTGTGAATGATTTTGATTTGTATACCAAAAAATACTCAATTTCAAAAAAGAGCAGGTAGCAGGTAGCATGAAGGCACAAAAGGGGCTCTAGAAATTGCCTACACCAACCCCCACTTTCTGTGTTAGACTCTTCACCAGAGCACAAGTCCTTGCTCCTTCTGGAATCTTTCATAGATCTAAACATCATTTTCACAGATCACTTTCACAGATCTAAACTTTCACTTTCACTTTTACAGATCTAAACATCACATGCCCCATCCTGGAAGAAGACATTCACATCTAACAAGTGGACAAAACACACATGGAAGAAGCCCCCCAAAGCTCACCCTTTCACTTCATTCTCCTTCCTCATCTCCCTTCTGTCCTTACCAGAGATCCAGAGCATTAGCAGACCCAGGAGCCTAGTAGAAAAGCCCATTTTGAGAAGTCAGACTGAGGAGTCTGGGTAAATCAAAGGAAGGTCAGAGCTGAGCTTTTCTTACATGCACAAGGGAAGGTCCTCCATAGGAAGCAATTCACAAATCCTCTGGTAGGCGAAGTAGCGTAGAAAGAGACAACAGGAGAATGAGGGACTCTTATGAATAAAGTGACATAAGCTGTCTTTATGGTTAAAATAAAGCCAAAAAAGAGGTAAAGTTCATGCTCCCCACAGGAGGAAGAAGAATTTGACTAGGAAAATCTAAATCTGTGAGGAAGACTCCATGGACATCATTCTGCCACCCTAAGAAAGTGTCAGATACCCTAATCTGTAGAAATGTGCATTCAGGGTTAATCTCTAGGAATTGAATTGACATTATACTCTATTTTTATCAGGTAAACTGCAGAAGGAAATATTTCCCACACTTACTAATTCTGATAGAATATTCTCTATATAATAGCATGGAATTGTGCTAGTTGAAGAATTGTCTAGTAATGGTTGTTACCTTTTTAAGTGTGTAAGAATATTAAATTCAATAGCTAGAGACAGTCTTCCAGGGACTTTTGCATCAATCCATGAGAGTGCTCAAGTCAATAGAACTTGGCAGGAAGATACATTTTGTGTTTCTTATAAACAGTGATGCATTACACCAGTTCAAGAGGAGAAAAAGAGGAAATAATTTCATGTTTCAGATAGTAAATATAAAATTCTTGGTAACCAATTGTTACAGTTGAGTGTGTATCCTACTATACTTAACCTCACTATATCCCAAATTAATCAAATTATTTTTTTAGAAAAAAATTATCTTGGAATGATGAGACACAATGAATAGTTGATATAAATATCCATATATATATATTTCTTTTTTCCCTTAGTTGTACTTAGAGAAAAAAATCGTCCCATATTGATTTTTGTTGTCATGTAGAACCAAGTCCTGCCAGAGTTTTCAGGTTCTACATTATCCCTATCCCCCACTTGTATGTTAGGCAGACACAGCCATGAGACCAGAGTTCAAAAGAACATTCTGTATGTGAGGAGAATTAGAAATGGACCCTCTGTTGAATGTCTCAGGACAATCTATACCTATGGCTGACATTGTGTTAGTCCTTCATTTAAATATAGAGTGTGGAATAAAGGCTTGCTCAGAGCTTCTCAGGCATGTCAACCTACAACAACATCCGCTATTAAATAGGGGAAAATGTAAATATTCATTGTACTTCAACCTGATAAAGGTCATGTTGAATTGAATTGCTTCTGAAAAATTATGCCAAAGTCAATTTGTTTTTGCCCTGCAAGCAAAATCCTCAAATAAGTGAAAAAAAAAACTGTAGTCCTACTAAACATTGGCTAATTTAAAACCAAACTTTTTATATATTTATTTATTTAATTTATTTTTTTGAGGTGGGATCTCACTCTGTCACCCAGGCTGGAGTGCAGTGGCACAATCACAGCTTACCACAACCTTAACCTTCTGGGCTCAAACAATCTTTTTGCCTCAGTCTCTGGTAGCTGGGACTATAGGCATGTGTCAGCATACCAGGCTAATTTTTAATTTTTTTTAGAAATGATGTCTGGTTATGTTGCCTAGGCTGGTCTGGAACTCCTGGGCTCAAGCAATCCTCCTGCCATGGGCCACCCAAAGTGTTGTTATTACAGGCATGGACCTCTACACCCAACCACAAAGTCATATTTAATTGACCAAGAAAACAAATTAAGCAAAAATGATGTAGATATTTGAATTCTGAACTTCATGGCAGTAATATGGCTTCCCCATCATAAAACATGATTAAAAGACAGTAATAGAATTATATATAATATATATAATATTTATATTTATATATAATATTTATATAATATATATAATATATATAATATTTTACTATTTAAAATTTTTCTTATCCTTTTTCATTAATCTCTTTTGTTGCTTTTTATTACTTGATCATTTCTCATGATGTTAAGAAAGGCATTTCTGTATCATACTCTTGGCATCTGAAGATACCAAGGCAAGTAGATGTTTTTATTCCTAGATGTAGACTTCTGTTCTGAAAATTACTATATACATGCTAGTGAAAGGGGTTAGAAAATTAAACAACTGAAATAAAAACAAGCAAACAAAAAATGAAAGAACACTATTATAAATGTTAAAGTTAGTTTTTAAGGACTATTCTAAAAATATATTAACTCATGAATCAATTTACTTACTCTTGTGGGTTGAGATGTGTATCTTCTAAAACTATGTTGAGGTCCTAGTCCTCATTTCTCAGAATGTGACTTTTTTTTAAGAAAAAAAAGTGGTAGATATAATAAGACACTATAGATGGGGTCATACTATAGTATAATAGGCTCTTAATCAAATATGACTGATGTCCTTTTAAGAAGAGGTGAGAGGACACAGAGACAAACACACAGGAAAGAGACAACCACATGATGACAGTGGTAGAGATGGGAATTACCAAAACAAGAATCCCTGGGGCCACAGGAAGCTAGAAGAGGCAAAGAGGAATGCAGGTTTCAAAGAAGGCTAATACCTTGATTTCATACTTCCAGCCTTCACAGTTGTGAAAGAATACATTGCTGCTGTTTTAGGCCACCGAGTTTGTGGCTACTTTATTATGGCAGCAGTCAGAAAGTAATGAACCTGGGTCATGATGAATTAACTCAGAACACAGGCAGAAGTTCATCAATAGTAGGGATAGGAGATAGACTACCAAAGGGGGGTGGGGAAAGGTGGACGGTACTGTACCTAAAAGAAGGGATCATGGTCGTTACTGTATTAAAGAAACATCAGATGATTTTAAAAATGTTAAAAGATTGCATATTTTAAAACATCAGTTTTCTTTTTTCATTTTATTTTGAATTAATGAGTTTGATGAAGTCTGTCTTATGAATGATTTCTTTATGTATCATACTTTTGGTGGTATATCTAAAAATTCATCATACTCAAGGTCTTCTCGATTTTTTCTATGTTATCTTCTAAAATTTATATAATATTGAATTTTACATTTAAATATATAACCCATTTTGAATTAATTTCGTGAAAAATTTGTGATTTTTGCTTAGATTCCTTTCTTTTGGTACAAATATCCATTTGCTGAAAAGTCTATATTATCTCTATTGTATTTTTCTACATTCTTTTTTGCAATGACAAATTAGCCACACTTATGTGGGTCTATTTCTATGACCTCTATTCTATCCCATTTATCTATTGTTTTTTCTTTCACCAGTATCACACTGTCTTGATTATAGCAGTTTTACAGTAGGTTTTGAAATCAAATAGTGACAATATTCCAATTTTATTCTTCTTCAGTATTGTATTGTTTATCCTGGACTTTTCTGTCTTGTCACATAAACTTTGTAAGAATTTTGTTGGTATACACAAAATAGCTTGCTGGAATTTTAATTGGGATTGCACTGGATTTGTAGATGAAATTGGGGATAAGCAATAACTTGAAAATGAGTCTTCCTATTCATGGCATAAGCAGGAGATCTCTTTCTTTGTTTCTTTGCTTCTATTTCTTTCTTTCCTTCAATAGCCTAACTGAGGTATAAAAACAAAAGTACACATATTTATTGAGTACAATTTGGTGAGTTTGAACATGTGAAAATATTCATGATTGTATCACCACAACATATATTGACTCACATCCTAAAAAAGGTAATATTGCAAAAAAGAATGTAGTATCTGCAAGGCATAAGTAATCTCTTTATTTTTCAAGGATTTCAACAAAGCACTGGCTATTATTTCACTTAAGTGTTTCTTAATTCTCACAGAACTCAATATCAAATTTCATTCCTGGAACACAGATAATATGAAGGAGAACCCCCAAAGAATCCAGAATTGAAAGGGTGAACTGAGGTAAGTTGCGCCGGTGCTATGGGAATAATGCAAAGAATTACAAAGGAGAAGGAAGAAAAGTTTATTGTCCACTTTCCATGGACAGAAAGGAGCCGGCACTCAATAGGTGAGTGTGGCTTGAAGACTGAGAGGCTGCGTATATTTAAGGCTCTTGTGGCTAAGGGAGAAGTCTGGTGGTTATATTCTTTGATGTAGACAACAAGGAAATAACAAAAGTCTTGTTTCTAGACATCCCCAGGCACTGGTATCTTGTGACTCTAGGTGGTGGGCCAGAGGCTGGGCAGGAGGTTATGGAAAACTGACAACAATGCATAATTGCTGGAAATGCAGATGCCTAGAAGAATAATTAGGGCTAGACATGCTTAATGGGCTAGAAATAGTTACCAAGTCCTAACTCTGGGAAGCCGGTATTACTTCTTGCTAATGATTAAGAGATAAAAGAATAGACTGGGCAGCAGAAAGTCTCAGCAATACATGACAGGGCTAGGGCTGAGACAAAATGGCTACACTACTGCTAGGATTATTTTACCAAGTTCTTTTAAACTAAGATTCTTGGGGTTCCTACTTTTCATCCCATCCTCTTGTTATTTCAGAAATAATATTTGCCACTAGAGGTCAGGGGTGAACATCAGGCTTCTATATCTGCTTCCTGCTGACCAAGGGGCATAGAGTTGTCCCTACCTATTTCTGTCTGCTCATTTTGAATTAACAAGAGGGTTAGAATTCAGGCAGGAAACCCCATAATTTATTTGACACATATAAAGCCTCGATCAAATGCACAAACTGCTGTAAGTAGATATATAATTATGAAAAGGGCAATAGCACCTGAGATGATGTTGGATAACTGAAAGTGACCCTTTAAAGCAAATGTGTGTTCAGCTATATTTTCCAGCTGATTGACATAGCTAGACATGCTGACTTATAAGTCTTCAATTGTAGTGCAATGGATACTGCCTACCACACCACAGAGGGCTTCTTTTTTGCAAACAAAAAATTTAATGCCATGTGATTAACCATGACACATTGCTTGATTTATTCCTCTTCCTGATTAAGTAGGTCTAATTCTTGAGAGATATATTCAGCTATATAATGGTCATGACATATCAGGGCCTCTAAATCAGGAAAAATATAATCATAAATGGCAACTCCTCTTACTTGAGGACCCATTATTCAGATCCATGACGTTCCTACGACAGCTCTTGCCAAGTCCTATGACCAGAGTCGGATGTCTCCACAGTGAGTGATAATATCACTGTGAGTTCTGTGGTGGTGTTTAATTTTAAGTTCTGGGTGTAAACCTCCTAGCTACGTTGCTTCCCCATAGGGAGGCCAGTTGATTGCTATAAGCTTGCCACTATAGTTGGCCAGGATGATAGTGCCATTGAGGAAGTGAACGGTTTGATTGAGCCTTTGGAAGGAATATATTCCTAGGGAGTTTGTGCCATTGTTGCTAAGTGTAAATTGGTTTTCCTCCAATGTTGGAGTACAGAGATTTGTTACCTTACCATGCACAGAGGCAATTAATGTTACACTCTCATGTCCGGCATAAGTGCTAACTTTGAAATGCCAGCGGTTCTTTGGGGAGCTTGGTTGAAACTAGTTTATAGGTGAGAGGATGGAATATAATGTTACTCACATTTCCTGGAATCCTGCTACATTTGGGTGTTGGTCATGGCAGAAATCATCTGAATACTGGCAGAAGCCTGGTAAGGGCCCAGGGAGGTAAAGAGTCGCTTTTTTATAATATTAGTTGGGGCTTTGGATTTAAAGGGGTTGTTAAGAATTAGTCTCTCATTTTTGAGCCTGAGTTTTTGTTTTAATTTTACTGGGACCAGGAAGATCATTATGCCAGTAAAATTCATGCTGGACAGGGATGTTCACGGTTATCTTTAGATGGATAGTTCCGAGGTCCTTAGGGACAGGGAAACATTCCCAGCTTCATAACTTATCTACTTCACTCTGCTTTGCAAGGAATCTAGATATAGAAAGCACATATGGGGAGGTCAAAGGTAGTGGGGAAGCAGACACTGCGGATCAGGCTTTGATAAACCTCTGCAAGTCTTTTATTTTCATTTCTGACCAAGTCAAAGAGATCCAAATGGGAGGTTTTCTTTTATATTGAATGTAAGTTACTCAGTGACAGTAAATTAAATAATTAATTAGACCAATCCATATATTGTGAGGTATTTAGTCAGGCCTTGTAGGTACCCTGTAATAAGTTAGCCTGGCAACAGTTACACTTGGGGGAATATATTCTATTTGTTAACCTTCTGAATAGTTGTATTATTTCTGGTCCTCACCAGTATTCAAGAAGAACCATAAAATAAATGTGGCACTTAAAGCCTCTTTCTACATTGGGTCCCATAGATATTTCACAACTTTACCTTTTTGAAGAGGTATTTAAGGTCACCTAGTGGCTCTGAGGTATACAGTCTAAGTGGTTGGTTCACAGCAGGAGCATCAGAAAGTGATGAGGGTGCTGCTTTAAGTCTGGACGAGTGTATCCAGGAAGGAGTCCCAGGGTTTGGTTGCTGTGGGAATGGTTAAAATGATGTGAATGGGTTTTTTCCGTGGTGGTTGAAGGGGCTTAGTTGGCCCAGCAAGTCTTTAAGAAATACCCAGTTTCCAGGTTGCAGTTGAGGGTTGGGAATTGGAACCTTGTAGGGGACTGGAAGATGTTGATCTGCATAGTCTCTTTAAAGTTTTCTGGCTAATTCCAGGAATGGAAGATAGTTTCCTGGGAGATAGTTTCCAGTCTGAGGTAGAAAGGGCCTGTCATACACATTCACTCAAAGAAGCTAAGGAACGAAGACACCTTGGGAGCAGCCCTGAAACTCAAAGAGCCACGGGCAATAATACTGACCATTCTAGTTTAAATTCCATACATAATTTGATCAGGAGTTGTTTAAGAGTGAAATGAGTTTTCTCTATTTTCCCAGAAGATTGGGGACAGTAAGCTGTATGGAGAGTAAAGTCTATGACTAAGGTCGCTGAAACTTGCTGCATTATCTGAGAAGTAAAGACTGTGCTGTTGTCACTCTGCAGTGGACAGGAAGGCCAAATCAGGAAATTATTTAATTTATTAGAGCCTGGGAAACCTCCGAGACTCTTTCTGAAAGGCTTCCAACCAGCGAAAAGGTATCAATAAAAGACAACAGATATTCATATTTTTTAAATCTTGGCATGTGGGTGAAGTCAAGTTGCCAGTCCCGCCCTGGTATGTGTGCCCTTAACTGGTAAGTGGGGAGAGAAGGTAGAGGTCTCAAATGTCCTTGAGGGCTGACTACTCTACGAGTGGAACACTCTTTAGTAATGAGTTTTAATTTAGAGTTTAGGTTGGAACACACAACCTGAGAACTTAAAAGGTTTATATAAAGGTTTTCTTCCTATGTGTAGTGAATTATGTAGCCATGTTAGAATCTCATTCTCCTGATGAGTGGGCAGGAGGCGCCTTCCTTGAAGAATTACCCATTCTCCTTCTTTGTAGTCCCCTTCTGTTTTAAAAGGTATATTTCTTCTGCAGAGTATTCTGGAGTGACTGAGGAAATACTGGATAAGGCACAAGGTCTCCCCTTTTGGCATCTTTATTAGCTTTGTCATTTCCAAAGGCTTCCAGGCTGTGCGATCTCTGGTGTCCCCTGCAATGTATGACCAAAACCTGTGCTGGAAACTGAGTCACTTTAATAAGGTATAAGATCAAGGAAACATGTTAATGGGTGCTCCCTTAGTAGCTAACAATCCTCTTTGTTCCCAAATACCTGCATGGGAATGTGGAATATAAAAGGCATATTTTAAATCAGTGTCAATAATAAGTCTTTTATCTTTGCCTAGTGGAGGTAGAGGCACACTTTCTATTATCTCAGTTGTAGTAGTGATAGCATAACCTACTTTTCTTTCCCCATTCAGAATAGACCTGCTACCATCTATATACCATTTGTGCTCTGGGTCTGAGAGACGAGCATCTGTCAGATCTACTCTGACTGCCTTAGAGGTTTCTAAATTTTCTGAACAATCAGGTTCTACTGCTTCTGGTATAGGGAGAAGGATAGCCAGGCTTAGAGCGTTAGATTTTTGCACAGTGAGGTTAGGATTTCCCATTAAAAGAGTTTGCTATCTAGTGAGGTGAAAGCTGCTGAGAAATTTATAAGAATCATTGTTTAAAATGTATATAACTTGATGTGGGTAATATATGTCTATGTGTTGAGCATATGTAAGTTTACTAGCTTCCTGAGTGAGCAGAGCTGTTGCAGTCAGTGCCCAGAGGCAGCGTGGCCATCCTTTACTGTGCGGACCAATTGCTTTGATAGAAAGGCCAAGGTCTTAAAGTCTGGTCCATATTTTTGTCCTAGTAGCCTCAGAGCTATTCCTCCCCTCTCTGTTGTATAGAGGACATAATTCTTTTTTTTAAGTTTGTTTATTTGTATATTAAAAATATTTTTTAAATTTTATTTTAAAGATGTGGGATACATTTCAAGATTAGGTATACAAGTGGTCATCATACAGGTAAGATTTGCACCTCCCTTTGGTCCCCACGTTGCCTGGTTTGAGATCAGGAACCCCTATTTATGTTGTGACCCCCCACCCACACCCTGACAGTATCCCACTACTGCCAATCCCTTTCTTATAGCATTATGGTAAATATTTAGGGTCCACTTATGAGTGAGAACATGTGGTACTCTGTTAATTGTTTCTGTGATAGATCACTGAGTATGATAGACTCTAAACCCATCCAAGTTGCTGTGAAGTCCATATGTTTGTCCTTCTTTATGTCTGCATAACATTCCACTGTGTAAATGTGCCACATTTTTAAAATCCAGTTCTGTTTCAATGGGCAGCATGGTTGGTTCCACGTTTTTGCTACTGTGAATAGTGATATTATACGCGAATGTTCAAGTATCTTTTTTTGTAGAATTATTTGAGTTCCTCTTGGTATATTCCCAGAGAAGGATTGTTGGGTCATATGGAAGATCAATGTCCAGTTCTTTTAGAAATCATCATCCTGTTTTCCAAAGAGGTTACATTAGTTCGCATTGCCATCAGCAGTGTGGAAGCATTCCTTTTTCTCTGCATCCTCATCAGCATCTGTTGTTGTGTGTTTTATTAATGATGGCCATTCTTACTGGGGTTATGTGGTATCTCAATGTGGTTTTGATTTGCATTTTTCTGATGATTAGTGAGGGTGAGCACTTTTTCATGTCTGTTGGCTGCCCGTATATTCTCTTTTAAGAGGTATACATTCTTGTCTTTCACCCATTTTTTAATGGGGCTTTTTTTTTCCTTTTGGCATGTTTAAATTTATTGTAGATCCTGGATATTAAGCCTTTGTCAGATATATAGTAGGAAAATATTTTTTCCCATTCTGTGGTCTGTCTCCCTGCTCTCTTGATGTTCTCTTTTAATTTGCAAGTGGGACCTCATCAAACTGAATAACTTCTGCAAAGCAAAAGGGGAGAAAATTTTTTTGGAGATTAGGCAGGGCCAAAGCTGGAGCTTGGGTGAGGGCCCACTGCGAAGTATTGAAGGCAGTCCAAATCAGTGAATACCAGTTGGGAGGCTCATATTTTGGAACCTTCATTGCCTCATATAGAGGTTTTGCTATGAGGCCATAATTAGGGATCCAAATTCTAAAGTAATCTGTGAGCTCCAAGAACATGTGGAGCTCTTTCTTTGACTGAGGAAGTGGCAGAGAGGCAACAGGTAGTTATGGCCCTGTGTGCCAGACTCAGCTTAAAGTCCAATCAGGTGACTTGCAGTGAATTAAGCTGAGCCTTAAATTGATAAACTCGGTAACTTTTGTTACAAAGGAAGGTGAGAAGAGTAACATTGTCTTGCTGAGCTATTTCAAGGGAAGGACCACATAATAATAAATCATCTACATATTGCATAAGGGTGCTGTGCTCAAATGAAAGCTTGGAGAGGTATGAGGATAAAGCTAGGTCAAAAACTTGAGGATTATATTGGAAGCCCTGAGTCAGTATGGTTCACATTAGCTGCTGAGACCTATGGAATCCAGGTTGGTCCACATAAAGGCCAAAATATTATCAGATTCTGGGCACAAGAGAACAGTAAAAAACACATCTTTTAAATCCAAAACTTTGAAGTACTGTGTATTTGATGACACAGTACTGAGGAGAGTGTATGAACTGGGAATGGTAGGATGAAGAGTGACCACAGCTTCATTAATGATTTGCAAATCTTGCACTAGGTGATAAGTTCCATCAGATTTGTGAACCAAAAGAATGGGAGTATTATAAGGGGAGTTAGTTGGTTTAAGAATTCCAGGTTTGAGGAATATAGCAATTAAGGATTTAAGACCCTGTAATGTGGTATAGCTAATGGGGTATTGAGGCTTATTAGGGAAGAAATGGGGGTCTTTAAGTTGAATGGAAATAAGCATGATATGTGAAGCTCAGCTGGGAGTAGAAGTATCTCAAACTATAGGGGGAAACTGTTCCTCTATATAATATAAGCAGGGATAGAAGGGGATAGTGCGGCCTTCTGGGCAAGGCCCTGGTCTGGAGAGGGCTTGCATGGGTCAAGAGCCCTTTGAAGTACTCTTACAAAGCAAACCTGGTGGGAATTCTAGGTAGAGAATAATGTGAGTTCCCAGTTTATGCATAACATTTCTGCCAAGCAAAGAAGCTGGGAAAGTGGGGAGAACCAAAAATGAATGGTGAAACATTTCATTTCCCAGTAAGCATGGGAGGGGTAGTGTGGTTAGGGGCTTAGAAAGACACCACAGACCCCTAATATAGATAAAGGAGAGGGAAGGAGGGGACCAGAAAATTCAGTTACAGCTGAGCAGGTAGCCCCCATATCAATGCTGATGCAGATAAGCCTGCCAGCGACAGAGATTAATATTCTGGGTTCAGTTGGCTGCATGAGGTATTCAGGAAAGCATGGGTTAACTGAATCAGAAGTGTGTCAATAAGATTGCAAAAAAGACCAAGTAGGTCCAACTCAGAGACTGACCTATCTACCTGGCATATGACTGGTACCTGAAATAAATAGATGATTCTGCTATGTGTTGATTTGGTAACAGTGCAGGTACCTGGGGAGGGGGGAGGTGTACTTCTGTCTGTATGGCTGTGCATGGCAATCTCTTCCCCAATGCCTGATCTATCCACACTTACGACATGGGGTGGGGTATAGGCTTGGTGCAGTCTTTAGGTTGATGACACTTGAAAGAGTTTTTCAGTGGCTGTTGACTACCTCAATTACTACCAGATTTCCCAGGATGAGAGTCTCTGTTTCTTCTCTTCTCAGCTCTAGTAAGAGCTGTGGCTAGGAGCTGGAAGTCCTGAGTCTTAGCTTTCCTGTTCTCCCTTTGTTCCTCCTCCCAGTTGTTAAAGACCTTAAAAGCCAGGTTTAAAGAATCTGATAGAGGTGTCTGTGGACCTTTTTCCAATTTTTGAAGTTTTTGCTTAATATCTAGAGCTGACTGGGAAATGAAATGCATAGCAAAAATGGACTGTCCTGGAGTATCTGGGTTCAAATTATTATAACACTACATGTCCTCAGATACACGGGCTAGTAAAGCTAGAGTTTTCATTGGGCCACTGGACAATTTCCTTGACTTTATCATAGTTTACTTGTTTTATAATGTCCCTTTGCATGCCATGTACTAAGCAAGAGATAAAGTGATCCTATTTTACCCTGTCTGGGGAGTTGGACTGATAATTCCAGTTGGGATCTTCTCCTGGGATAGCTACTGCAGTTGAGGAATATTGACCAGGTTGGGCGTGGCTAAATCCATTTGCAAATTCCCGGGATTTAGCAAAAATTCAGTTGAATTCCTCATAAGTAGTAGTAGTGGTCAAAATAACTTGAATGTCTCTCCAAGTGAGGTCATACATGAAGGAGAGATATTGGAATTCCTTGGCAAATTTAGTTGGGTCAGTAGAGAAATAGTTTAGTTTCTATTTGGGAAAGATCTATCATAGAAAACAGGAAATAGTCTCTGCTATTCCTTCAGCTTCCGCAACTTCCCTTAGGAAAAATTGGTGGATGATAGTGGGAGCTTGGAATAGCTTGCCAGAGTGAGTGTGTGCAAGTGAAGGCGGCAGCAGGGAGGAGGGAGAACTAGAGTCAGCAGGTGTGGCCATCGGTGCTGAACTCATGTCTTTAGGTAAAGGTGGGTAGAGGCAGAGAAGGAAGAAGGGCTGGTAGCTCTGGGAGAGGATCCTGCCGAGGGTAAGGAAATAAATGTGGGTTCCAAGAGGCAGGGGCAGCTAGATCAGTGGGATCCAAGGCATCCCAGGATGAAGTCGCTATTGGGGGATTGAGAACAAACATATGACAGGAAGCATATAGGTCCTGATGATGAGCCTCCTTGAAAAAAGCCAGGACATAAGGGACTTCAATGTGTTTCTTGCTCTTCCTAATGTATAAATCAAGTTCCACTAGGGTGTTATATGCCAGGGAACCTTCACATGGCCAAACTTCCCCTTCACCTAACTTATATTCTGGCCAGACTGTGTTACAATAAAATGTAAGGCATTTGGAGCAGATATCTCTCTCTAACAAAAGAGGCTTGAGACTTTTTTAAAGACATACCAAAGGTGAATCTTTTTCTACAACCAACTGAGAATTTCTCAAGAGGATTCCTGGAAGGGAGAGAGAAAGAGGGCATCCTAAGAACCGTGTCTGAGAGAGAGAGAGAAAGTCTATACCCACCCTCAGCAACTCGGGCAGAGGGTCAATGGAATTAGTGAGAATGAGTGAGAGAGAGTGTCCTCCATTTCCTCAACCCACCAGCGACAGTGCCTTAGCCATCAAAGGCCCCAGATCCCAGTGCTAGGGCTGTCCCAGTGCATTTGGAAGACTTGGTCAAGATTTTTACAGAAGGTGCTGGCCCCCAGCAAATGTGCTCCCAACGGGAAAGAGAAAGGGGTAGCCTCTCAGAGCTGTTCCTGAATCCAAAAGAAATTGGACTCAACAGAGACATTACTTTGTACTGAGAAAAATGGTGAAGTGGTGAGGGCCTCTGTTGTGTGTATGTACCTCATCTTCAGGAAGAGAGAGTAAAGAGTAAATAGCACAGAAGAGGGGTCAAGGATCTTGCTTCTCACCCAACAGGTGAAGGCAGTCCAAGACCTTCCTTTGACACCTTCTTGCCCTTCCAGGGAGTTGCCCCAGTAAAAAGACCATCAGTTGCCTTCCAAGATCTAGTCTGGTCTGCAGAGAAGCTTGGAGAGCTCAGCTTTCAGTAGGAGGTAAAGGATAGACGTTAGTCTCTCACCTTCATGGGCCCCAGTAGTCTGCTGCATTTCCTTCAGACACACTGGAGAGCAGCCCCAGCTAGAGTTGTTAGTTGCCACCAAGTTCCAGCACAGTCCACAGGGAGATACAGATTTGAAGAGAGGAGAGTGAGAAAAGAGTCACAGAGGGGAGAGGACCCCCAAAATATCAGGGTATCTTCCCTGTATAGGTCACCAGATGAAAGGGTAAACTGAGGCAAGGTAGGCTGGTGCAATGGAATAATACAAAGAATTTCAAAGTAGAAGAAAGCAAAGTTTATTGTCTACTTTCCATAGACAGGAAAGGACCAGAACTCAATAAGCAAGTGTGACCTCCAAGGCTGAAAGTAGGTATATTTAAGGGTCTTTTGGTCAAGGGAAAAATCTAATGGTTATATTCTTTAATGTAGATAACAAGGGAATCACAAAATTCTTGTTTCTAGATATCCTCAGGCACTGGTAGGTCATGACTCCAGGTGGTAGCCAAAGGATGGGTCAGATGTTGGTTACAGAAGACTGATAACCATACATCATTGCTGGAAACATAGATGCCTAGAAGAACAATTAGCGCTAGACATGCTTAAGGGGCTAGAAATAATTACCAAGTCCTAACTCTGGGAGGCTGATTTTACTTCTTGATAATGAGTAAGAGGTGAAAGAATAGGCTGGTCAGTAGAAAGGTTCAGCAATACATGACAGGGCTAGGGGTGAGACAAAATGGCTGCACTACTACTAGGATTATTTTATCAAGTTCTATTCTAAGATTCTTGAGATTCCTGCCATTCAAGAATTACTTCTAAAAAATGTGTACTTATTCTTACATGTTTAAACTTCAGTCACTTTCAAAGTACTTTCCATTTGTTGCAAACATCATTGAAAGGCTTTCTTTCACTGCTCAAAACAATTTGCAAACTCATCAGTGTTGATGTCTTTTAGTTCTCTTGTCATTTTTTGCTTTATCTCTTCCATATTGGCAAAATGTTTCACTCTGAGTAAATTTTTTTTTTAATCTGGGGAAGCAAAGAAAAATTTGTTTGGTGTATGATTGGGTGAATAGGAAGGGTGGTCAAAAACTGCTGAACACTCAGCATGGTATGAACAGGTACATTATCATGGTCAAAGAACAAGTTACCTGTTTGCCACAACTTAGGATGTTTCTTCCACAAATTGTGACATAATCTTCTCAAAATTTCCAGATAAAAATTTGGTTGACCATTTAATCAGAGAAACAAATTCCGAGTATACTACAAGGGGCCCACCCTCTGAAAGATAATTCTGGTTTTTTATTTTTTATTTTAGTCCCCTCCCCATATGCTTCTTAAACATGGTCAATAAGCCGGCATTTATTGAAAGAGCTCCTACTTTCACTCTATACCTCTTTCCTATCTCGCTTCTGTTCTTACCAGGAATCCAGAGCATGAGCAGCTCCAGGAGCTGAGCAGGGAACCTCATTTTGAGAAGTTGAGCTAAGCAGTCCTGATAAGTCAAGGCAAGGTTAAAGCTGGGCATTTAGCTCAGACTTTTTCTGGAAGGCCTTCCCTGGGTGACACTATGCTAATCTCCTGATGATTGTTGAAGTGTGGAAAGAGACAAAAAGAGGGTTATGAAAGGAGTACTTCCTCTGAGCAAAGTAATATAAAATATCCCTTGGGTGGAAACAGATAGAGATGGAGACAATTTTGCCTGCTGTAGTGAGAATAGTAATAAAATTGCCAAAGTTTGGATCTGTTGTAAAGACACAGTACCCTAGAGTTGACACTCTAGGAAACCATCAGAGACCTGAAAATACAGATTTTTATCTAGGTTCAATCTCTGAAAGGTGAATGACTATCTTATTTGGCTCTTTCCCATGGAATCTAGAGAAAGAAACAGCTCCCACCTTCAGTAGTTCTGGTTATCAGTGTCTCTATATAAAAGAATGGTCTTATGTTAGTTCAATGATTGTCTGGTATCTACTGTTACCAGGTTAATTGTTTAAGAGTGTTAGATAAAAGTGCTTTCCCTGGGACCTAGTGCATTAAACTTTTCAAGAACACTTAAGTTAATAGATTTTGACATAGAAAAATACATGTGCCTCTTATGTATTAAGAATTAGTAAGTAAGAAGAAAAGGAGACAAACTTTATGCCTCAGAAAGTGAATATAAAATTTCTGGTTACCAGTCATTACAATCTGGTGTATATCCTATCATGAATACTTCACATATACCAGATTAACCCGAATGATTTCTTAAAAGAATTTCCTAGGATAATGGCACAGAATGAGCAAGGAATTTTTATATATGTGTGTTTTTAAATTCGATGTTTAGAAAAACTTTTTTCACACACACAGCCTTTCTTATCACCTAGAATCAGGTCCTGTCAGGGTTTCCAGTTTCTTGTTTGTTCTGTGTGAGAACCTAAGTCCCTCAACTGGCCTAAATATTGAACAGACACACCCATAAATCCACAGATCAAAAGGACATTCTCAGTAAGGGTGCCTGATCCTAATCCAGGCAAAGTGCTGGCCAATGGGAGGCACAAACTTAACCTATACTTAGACCACATATGTTTCCAATCCTGACTTGTACCCCACATCTTTAAAATAATAAAATGAAATATAATATAATAAGGAGATTCTCTGTGTGAGAAGAATAAGAACTAGTATCTCAAAATAACCTGTACCTATAACTGTCCTTTTTTCTGAGCCTTTGTATAATGCTGGCCACTGCTCAGGGGCATCAGTCTACCATAACGCTTGAAGGGCCACCGCCAGGGCCACCGCCAGGCGCTAGCAAACCACAACCACATCCCCTCCCTTTTCCTGGAAAGGGGCCCAAACCCAGCCCCCGCCTAAAATGGTGACCCGGCAAACAAAGGGGGTGTCTGAAACGGCACCTTCCGGGTTCTTCTTCCACAGTCCGGCTCACCTCTTCCCACGCCCGCGAAAAATGTACCAACCTGAATAGAGCTCCACCAGCCGACCAATAATCGACTGACAGGTTGCCCTAAACCCCCATAAAGGCTGGCGTGCCCTTGCTTCAGCGCTACAGCCTGACCCTCAGGTCCTGTAGCACACCACGTTCGACCCATTAAATCTCTTGGCCTTAACGGGTGTTGAGTCTCACTGTGCGCCACCGTCTTTCAATGTTAATCGTTAAAATACTAAAACAGCCTGATTACTTTTTATCTGCCGGTGATGCAGGTCATAATGAATTAAATAGCTCCTGCAAAATGTTGTCTGCCTTAAATCACTCCATGAGGACAGTCATTGTCTTGATCCCTCCACCAAATCCTAGAGCAAAGGAAATAATAGAGTTTATAATTCTATGTAATCTTAAGTGGTTTAATCTAAAATCATACTTAAATTGTCCAAAAACACAAACAAACAAATATCATTCTAGATAAGATTTCACAAGAAAACTTGATCTGAATATATTCTGGGAAATCTTCTAAAATAATAATTTTTTAGAAGGTTGGAAAAGGTAATGGAGTAAGAGTGATGTTGATTTTTACACATTGAACTTCATGACAAGAATGGGTTGTTGATAACAAAACTGAGAATTAGGATTAGAATAAATGTCTCATATTTCACTGGCTAAAATTTTATTTATATTTTCCTTTCATTCAATTTCATAAGTTTTATGTTGATTTGATTTCTTTCTTTTTTTTTTTTTTGCTTACCAATTTAATCCTGAGTCTGTCTTGAAACTGTGAGACATCTAATTAATCATGCTTATAAAAGAAATGAAAAATATAAGCAACTGAAAGAGAAAAAAATACAATTAAAACACACATTCACACATAAACAGATAATACAGAGAACACAATGATATGCCTTACACCTACTTTTAAAGGGTTATTTTGAAGACATGTTAAATTAAAAATTAGTTTTATGAAAGTATGTGGTTTCTAGTTCCACATGTAAGGAGCTTGGAAGTTGCTACTCCATCCTAACAAGTAAGAAGCTAAATAAATGGAAGCGTCAAAAATTCTTCTTTGATTTGCACAAAAAATGAGATCCCTGCCTTCAAAGGTGAAGAGACAAACAAGTAGATGCAGAGAATCACAACATACTGGAGCAAAAACCTTAAAATCAGTGCTAGGGTAGGACAACCTGAGCTGTAATGAATAAATTGCTGGAAAACTAGGTATGAAAAAGTCTGAAAGTTAAAATTTGGGTTTCAACTCTTGGAACTTAACCAGGTTCTCACAGTACATAGTGAAGAAAATCCCTTTGTGCTCTTTGATGGAAAGAAAAGAAGCCATTCTGAGACAAATGACAGCATTCTGCTTTTAAGCTCTGCTCTACTTAAACAGAGTACAATGGGCTGCAGTTTTATTATTGTGCAATTGACCTATTGAAGGAAAATTCACTCAGAATATCCTCAAATTATGTCTCTGATGGAAACATGGCTGACAAGAAAGGCAAATGCATCTACATACAGGAAAACAATCACTGTCTTCCACATATTGGTTCATGTCCATTTTGGTAACCTGGCACTAGTTGCATTCTGAGCCTTGACATGTGGTACAGTATTAGTAGTTCATAAAGGGCAACACTTCCTGGCAAATTGGATGCTCAGAAATGTCAGTAGCCACATTAACTGAAATTCATTCTGTTGAGTCCATGTGTGAACCTCCAGGATAAGTGGTTCATGAGATTTCCTGGGAAAGTTGGGAATGGTGACTGACCAAAGTCCATGTGGTAGATCATCTTACTTATTAAAAGCCCCTGCCCAATAATGAAATTTAGGGGAGTATTCACTTGAGAATAATTTATTTTTAATCTTGGCCTGCTTTGAAAAGGTCCAGTCATAGTTCTTTCAAACTGACTTTGTCTCCAGATCTTTAGTTGTATTTTTTCTGAGTGCTACTGATCTGTGTAAACAAATAGTTGATGTCATTGGTGATAATTTAAAAAATATTGAGTACAATGGAAATTTCTGTAGCAATAGCAGGTACTATATCTGTTCATTGACATCAATTTAGACGGGATTAGTCAGATTTATTTTAATTCAATAGATAGAGTTATTTTGTACATAAGCATATACTGTTTATATATTAAGTCCATATGGATAACCTTATTTAGACATGTATGCATATTTAAGTATATGTAGGCAACATTTTAAAAATACACATATATGAAACTATATGTATGTTTTATATATATATATGTACATTTTATACTATATATATGTACATATATATGTACATTTTGAATACTGTGGTAAATTTTACTTTTTAAAACAAATATTTAATTTTAATTAAATTTTATTTTCTTAGTGGTCTTTGTGACTTTAGTTTGTCATCCTCTCAGGTTGCTAGCTTTTGAATAAAACTTATTTTGTTTCCACCAATTCTCATCCCTAGAGTTTGGCTTTCAGGCAACGGGTAGCTGGACCTGGGTCCAATTACATTAATTCCTAATGTGTCTAAACAGTTTATTAAATTATCAAAATATTTCATCATCCCATGGCTAAATAATTATGTTTCTCACCCTTTACACTCTTAAAAAAAACTGTTGAAATGTGTTAAATTGGGTTGAACTTTAGTTTAGCTGTCTTTAGTAAATTCAGACTAGTACTTTCTCTATACATAGAGAACTGTAACCTACTGGATAGGTAAACAGACTATAACACACTATTGTAACTAATAGCCAAACCACAGTCAATCACAGAAGTCATATGTTGTCCACTCGCAAGAAGCCAATTGTTCGAATAAAACAACTTGGCATTTATCCAAGTTGTAACTAATCCCACTGTTTCTGTTGTTTGAATATCACTTTCCTTTTTCTGTCCATAAATCCTCTCAGACCATGTGGCAATGCTTGAGTCTCTCAGAACCTAGTCTTGTTCAGGGGACTGCCAAATACACAAATTGCTATTTGCTCAGTTAAACTCTATTAAATTTAATTTGTCTAAAGTTTTTCTCTTACAAAATGTAACTTTGCATTTAGTTGAAATAAAGCAAAAAGGGGTGTGTTTTCAACATAATATTATTATAATAGTATTTCAACATATAAATAATGTGTTTTCAATGTGTGGTTTTACACATAAATTTTCTAAAATGACTTTCCAGGAAGGAAATATAAAATATCATTAATAGATGTTAATATCCCCTAAAACATAGCTTCATAAACATTTTATACATCACCTGTTTTCTTGTTAAAATGCAAATTCTAATTCAGTAGGTCTAAGGTGGGTCTGCTATTTTGCATCTGTAACATCCTCTCAGTAAAGCTGATGTTACAAAATATATTTTGGAAGAATTGTCAAAACTTGAAATGCACTTCGGACTAGAAGGAGTAATGTATTTGATAGTTATATTGGGAGTATGTAGGAGAAAATCCTCATTTATATAGAATACATAGTAATGCCCTATAGTGTAGGGCTCCCCCTTTAACTTACTCTGAAATGGTTCTGGTGGGGAAAATACCTTAATGCTATACTTAGACCATTTCTGTGAATGCAAAATTGTTCATTTAAATATAAAAGAGCATTTATCAGGAGAATGTAAAAATAGTCTAAGCAATTTGTAATTGCCCTAAGTCATTGTTATTACCAGTATAAGGTAAACAACGCGCTGCAGATGCACAAAGATAATAGATTTCCTCAGTGCATGTGCCTCTCACATATCCGCCATTGCCTATAATGGAAGATGGAAAGTGAAAGATTCCTCAGCAAGCAGATACCCCTAGGATGGCTGGAAGCTCAAGCCCATGCCAAAACATGGAGAAAACGCCTGTGGCTTATTCCATCTGAAAGGTGAGGGAGCTGGCATATGTATACACCATCCTTTGTCATCACAGATTGAGGGCTGTCCTGGGAGATGCTCATTCTAGGCACTGTGTTCTGCCACGTGTGTAGACAGAGTTGCCTTCCTGGCTTCTATATCTAGGTCTATATTTATATCTAGATATATCTATATCTAGACTATATCTAGGTCTCTATAATACCCAGGGACTAAAAGGAATGCACCTTATTCTTGGTTTTGGGACCCCATATTCTACCCTCTATTCTCCCATTGGATAATATTTTCTCCAGTTAATTAACATGAAGGACTGACTAGTGATGACAGATCTACTTCAACAATGATCATTGCCACTCAGTATGTGTCCCTGTCATGCACCATCAATGATTCTTGTTCACTCTTTAGCAGAGGAACATAAAACAAATATGTATGTACCATGAAGTTCAATTAGATGCAGCAGAATAAAAATCTCTCATACTTAAAACCCAAAAACAAGAGGATTGCCACATCCCAAATTTCTTTTAGTTTTCTTGCTTCATAAATCTGCCTTGTGATTTTTAAAAATTCTCCTTTAAGGAGATGTTGTCAATGTAGTTAAATAATATTTTTACCCCATAAGATATTCATGTCTTAATCTCTGGATCCTATAAATTGTACCTTATATGTAAAAAAAAAACTTGTTAAAAGTAATCAAATTAAGCATTTTTGGATGTGGAGATTATGTTGGATTATCAAGATAAGACCAATACAATCAAACGTTTATTACAATAAAGAGGAAGCAATATCAAATTCAGAAAGAAGATAGGACAATGGAAGGATGCTGGAGTGATGGAGGAGGGGGTCATGGTGCAAAGAATATGGGGCTATCTTGAATATGAAAGTGGGACGTTGGAATCTCCCCCCTGGATCTTTCAGAAAAAAAATATAACTCTACTGAACATTTTCTGATATGATAGATTTAAATTATTTGAAGGCAGTAAGACTGTGCTAGTGTGTTACAACAAGAATCAGAAACTACCACAAGAGTAGGGAATGTATTTTAATACCTCTCTGAGTGCATGGTTGTCCTCTGTTCTCCAAAATATTTCCACCATATTATTTGTTGCCAATTTTTGCAAGAGATAAAGAATATTTTACTGTGAGGAGAGCTAGCACCAGAATTCTTAGGTGGAAAACTCGGGTAAAATCTGTCAATTAGCTCTCATACAATTTGTTTATCTGAAAACCTAGGACTTATCACTTGCAAGTATGGAGGGGGTTGTTTATTTGGTGTCACATTAGGAGGATAAGTTAGATTTGCATAACAGTCTGAGAGGAAAAGGACTGAGTGAGAGAGATGGGATGGGAAAGTGTAGATGAGGAAAGGTTCAGGGCAATACAAGATGTGTCCCTGCCCTCAGATCTGAAATGAAGTCATTTAGTGTTTGAGAGAATTGTGTTTTGTAGACGAAACTGAAGAAGGGAATAAGTTTAAGATTAGGGTCAGCATGAGGTAGGGAAGAGGCAGCAGAGAACTGTGAATTTCATACCATTCTTCAGATTTCTCTCTTTTCTCATTTTATGGGCCATGGGCTCATCTATGGGGTAAAAGTGGCCACATGAAAGGAAGATAGTTAAGGGCAGACAGACCTAGGTCCAAAATCCAGCTCTAATACTCACTGATGGTGTGACTTTGAAAGATCACTTGTGCTGCCTGATGAACAGTTTCCTCATCTGTGAAATGCAAATATCAAGGGGAGCTCTCTGGGTATAACCTCATGATGTACCATGAATTGTAACATTTTTTGTTAGAGAAGAGTATCCAGTGGGTTTTTTTAAAGTTTTGAATATCTTAGAATGAGATGGCTATGTAAGATATTACTAGCCATATGTCATAACTGCCTCACTATAGACCACAGGTTTCATATACATTTTTTCCACCATAAACTCTTCTACCAACCCATTTGTGTGTATTATAGTATGTAAAATTTGACCAGGGAGATTACAAATGACCCTAGCACCTTTAGTCTAGGTTTTCCTTGGTCTACACTTATGTTAGTTTCCTAGGGCTGTTGTAACAAATTGCCAAAAATTTGGTGGCTTAAAATGACTGAAATGTAATCTTTTACAGTTCTGGAGGCCAGAAGTCCAGAATAAGTTACACTGAGCCAAGATCAGACTGTCTGCAGGACAGGATCCTTCAGAGTCTTTAAAGGAGATTCTATTCTTGTCTTTTCTGGATTTTGGTTGCCACAACCTTCCTTGCTTGTGGCCACATCACTCGATTCTCTGTCTCTCTGGTCAGTTCTTTTTGCTCTACTGCTTGTGTTGAAATTCACTTTGTCTCTGTCTCATAAAAACACTTGTGATTGTACTTAAGCCTGACCTACAAAATAATTGGGAACAACCTTACTTTCTTAATATTCTTCATTTACATTTGCAAAAGCTCTTTTCTCATATGTTTACAGTCTAAGTCTCAATAGAATGGGACCTGTTATTTTGAACACCATGCTCGGTCTACTAAACTATTACGATACCAATTCTCGCTGTATGCACCTCTTTCTATTTCCCTGTTTCTCTCTGTCCCTCTCCCCCTCATGATCACAAATCACTTCTCTTCCCTAAGTGAATCCAGTGCCAATTATGTCCAGGTTCAGCATACAGAGGAGCACACACAAAAGGACCTTGCTCATGTTTGTGTAAAGCTGTGCTCTGTCTTCCATTTTCATGCATAAGGAAGGACACAGTCAAAGACAGCTTTTAGCCAGCTGGAGAGAAGCTGTCTCTACAGAGGACTGTCATGGATTATTAGAGTTTGTACTTCTGATTGTCTTCCGTGCCCTGTGTCCTCAGTCTTCAGTTGGGTTCATAGGTGTCCCCAACTCAAATAAAATCTACCATTGCCTCTCCTTTTACGTCTTTGACTCACTATAGACAGTATATATGTTCCAGTGGTGACTGAGGTGAGTAAACTTTCCTAAGTATAGAAAAAAAACTATAATTTGATTGTATTTTCTTGAGTTTAGGAGGAATTTTAAATGCTTTGAAAGGTTTAATATAAAAATGATTATTCTAGGTACATCTTTAACTCAGGAGATGTGAGGAAATCCTAAATTATGAATATAATATTCAATTGACTTTAAGTCATAGGACACAAAATTCAAATGTTTGTCCACCTGCTTCTCCCCTGACTTTAACTACTGGTGAGAGCTGTTAGGAAAATCAATTTTTTCACCTATTTCTTGCATCTATCTTTACCAGGGAAAGTTGCAATGATTTAGGAATATTTCTTACAGATTGCAGTAATGAAGCAGACCAGGAAAATGGGCCCAGAAGACTCCCTAGGGGCATATGTTGACTGGTCCCTTCTGGGATAGCTGATTGTCTGTTGTGGCTTTCATCAATGTTAACTTGGTATCTGGTTAGAGCTGAAGCAAGACATACCTTATTCCACCCCCACCTCTCATCTATGTAAAAATAAAACTTTAAGTGAACACTCTTCAGTCTTTGGGCTGGTTCTTAAGTGACCTCAGTCCTAACTTCTGGAGTGGAACCTTGTGAATGTGGTAGTGTCACTGGCTCTCCTCAGTCTAGTTTTAGCTTTGGTGGAACCAGAGACACCTCCATCACCTCCTGGAAGCTGCAGATGGAGTGAGTCTTCTTGCCCTGGGAGGTCCCTGGAGAGGGGCTCTGGTTTAGACCATCAAACTTGTCAATTGACTCCAGGGAAACCTGTGTTTATATAATCCCGGGGCTGTGAGAACCCAGTACTGAACATCCCTGAGAGATAACTACCCGCATAACCACATTCCTCTTAGGTTGGTTGGTCAAGAACAGCAGATTCAGATTTCATGGACTTTCCAGGACGAGATTCCCTGCCCAGTTCTTCTGCTTCCTAGTGGTCGGTTTTCAGTGTAAGCACATTTCTTTCTGAAGATTACATGCTTGAAATTTAGCCTATGACACCATGGCTGTGTGCTCAAATGTATTTTGGAAATTTAAATGTAATATGTAGAATTTTTTTGACTTAACCTTTCCTAAGAAACCGAGGCATAAAAAGTTCAAAGCTAACAATGAGACAAGTAAACAACCCTGAACCTGTCTTCTGCCTCCCTGAGGACCACAGAATGCTCTATCACTGCTTTCCACTCCATGCCCATATCTCTTTGAAAGGCTCATCAAGGTCCTGTTTAGGCTACAAAAATTCATTGGCCCCTTAAGGTTGGTCTGTAATGTGCTTGGGTACCCTTTCACTGCTGCCCTATGCCTGAGGACTGACATCAATTTCAGTGTGAATTCTTGTAAAGGCAAAGGTGGAAAAGCCCAGGGATAATAATGTCTATCATGTTGAAATATGGCATTGGTCTTCTAAGGAACAGAACAAAGTTTTTTTCCCCAAGTTTTTGAAAAAATTAATACATTGTACTGCCTTGATGAGGTGTCCTTGCCGGCTACAGAGGGAAAATTGTCCTGACTCAGTCTCCAGAGACTATGCAGCACCTTGAGGTGACTTTGTTTCTAGTACTTGCAGAAGCAGCAAAGAAGCAGGTACCCCATGGCCTGATATCAACAGAGACCCCAGTAGGCTCCTTGGTTGCTTCTCTGTGGCTTCTTCTCAGGCTGCTGCAATACATTCTAGGTTTGGAGAAGTGGCTCTGGCTTTGACTTTCCTCTTGCCATCTATGGAAGGGGAGGTGGAGACACTGGGGTGTTTTGCTGCCAGCAGCACTTCAGCCAGGCTTTCGCAGTGACAGGTCCCCAAACAAAAATATGCTTTCTGGCTGGGAACCATGTTGTAGTGCAGGGACACCTGCTTCCTGCAAGAGGTGCAATGTGAGAGGAATGAGGAGTCCACGTTTTAAATGTCCATAGTCTCAGAGTTTCTGTTCTGGACCTGGTGAAACGGAGGCAGGCTGTTGAGCTGTTACCTCACATTAAACCAGATTTATGCTAAGGAAAATGCCAAAATGGATTGGAGATAAGGAACTTATGCAAACTAGTTTCTAGTGAAAGTATCAGACCCAAATACAAAGGGCTCTGCACAACATATACTATAAGCAACTCTTCAAGGGAGGAAAAATCCTGCCCAAGCAAAACCAAATTCAAAAGATGAGAAAGATAGATATTTCCTCCAGATGAGAAAGAAATATAGAAACAACTCTGAATATATGAAAAAAAAAAACAGTGTTACTGTTCCAAAAGGGCACACTAACTCTCTAACGATGGATCCTAACCAAAATAAAAACTTTTGACACATCAGATAAATAACTTAAAATATTTATTTTAAAGATGCTCAATTATATCCAAGAAAAATCTGAAAACCAATACAGATAAATCAGTAAAACAATTCAGGATGTGAAAGAAGAGACTGACACCATTAAAAAAACAAAGAAACAAAACTAAAACAACTTAAGTCAGGACACGTTAATGGGACTTTAAGTAACAGAGTGACTGGGAATATCGGACTAACTAAATAATAAGGTCAGGTAGGGCTTGAAACCACTCATTATTAGAATGGAGATGATAATTTTGGGGATTTTGTTAGAGTAGATTAGACAGGGCACACAACTTTTGTGGACAAGTATTCCAGATCACATATCACTTTCTTCTTTTACCCTAGTACTTGTGCATCAGATCACTCCTTTGACCTCATGGACTTTTTCAATGAGTCAGAAAGAAAAAAAATAACAGCCAGGCTTTATCCATTAGTGGATTGACATCATGTATTGGTCCAAGTAACTGTAGCCTACTCCTACTTTATGGCCACAGCATAAATGACTCTGAAACATTATGTAGAGTTATTAGATGTTTGAGCAGACCACACACCCATCAACCTGCTGTGGCTGGAGTGGTGGCCTGAGATAAGGAGGTGCTGGATATTCTTGGAAAACTGTTTGATAAAGGGCCTGGAAGTAGAGGGCTGAACTATTTTAGACAGGGAAATCTTGGGAAGGTGTATATAGATACACATATGGAAGTGGGCACTATGTATTCAGAACTTTAAGTCAAAACAGCACATAACATCTTCCACAGATGAGACACCAGAAAATGCAGTTTGCTGAAAGATTCATTTACCTCTGAGCATATTAGCTGGGGTCAATCTTTGTTACTATCAATCACAGTATTTGCATAATAGATATCATACAGAATGGCTATGATGTCTTAAATGAGGGCTATGTGAATGTGCAGTGTCATGAGCCTCCCACAACTGTTTTCACTAGTATTGATCTAACTCTTGTCATTTCTGGATATATGACTTCTCAGAACCAGGGAAAATTATCATCATCTACTTGACAGTAATTTAGGGTATCAGATCACTTTCCCATGGAGAAAGCCACAGTACATTTGAACTGGGATTCTTCTATGTTCTGGATATAGTTTTGTCTTTTCTGTCCACATTAGTTAGTATCAGTTTTCAGGGGCTCAGGGAGTGTGTGTTTTACTCATATGGAAACTCTGGAGAACAGGGACAATGGTGTGCAATTATAACCTGATTATGGCATCCTTTGGTCCTACTGAATATATCACCCTATGTCACTCAAAGAATCCACTTGGGTATGACATCCTGAAGATGTTAAAAGCTGTCCTTTGTGATGTACTGTATCTTTAAATTAAATTCAGTATTTGTGTGAATGAAGAGTTTTGACTGCCAAGGGGCAAAAGTAAGAGAAGCCTCTCTGATCATCATGCACAGAGACTCCATTGGGGGATACGCATTTTCAGTCATGCAAATTTAGATTCTGCTGGACTCAGTCTTTATATTTGTGCCTTCTCTTATCATCTTTTGTCATTTTCTTTCCAAACTCTCTACAGTCTCCTTCTGTATACACTCAGCTTTTTTGGATATCACTGCTTATGATTTTGCCTTTTCTTATCTGCATATAACTGCTGCTTTCCCTAACATGCTCATTCTTTTATTCTATTTTTTTCACCATTTTTGAATCATGTACAAATATCACCTAAATCTAGGAGATCTTGTTTCCTCAGAAATTCTTGCATAGTCATACCACCTAAACAAGGCTGGTTCATAGTCATGAAATGAAATAAGTGAAGTAGGTAAAGATTACTGAGCACCAGGCAGGAGCTTTGGAAACAGGTCCAGAGGCAACGATGTTCCATAATGTCATTACCATAGGGATCTAAGAACATATTTTCATCACTTGTTAAAGCTCTGTTTGTTCTGATATTTTAGAAGTCACAGCTGCCACATTACTTCTCTGTTTTGTTAATATTGTCAAACTTAAACTTTATAGTTTTTACATATTTTCAAAAATGTTGATATTTTATAATGGACAAAGTAGAATAAAATTCATATATTTGGCTAAAGATATTTGAATTCTAGGACTTCTGAGTTTTCCCTATGTCCTGTCTACATACTTGCAAATTCACAGAGAGGTTTTTGTAGGGACTCTATTCCCCCTGTACAACAGCCTCTAGAGACTCAGGGAATCTTCTGAGTAAATGCAATCAGAGTTCATTCCATCCAGTCCCTCTAAGCATTCTAAAATCTTGAAATAGGAAAATACTGTATTAATATTGTTTAGAGAATGATGGAGGACATTTGCACATACCTCTGAGATGACTTCACTCATGGTCTCAGGATAAGTGCATTTAGAATTATGTGTATTTTTTTTTAGTGTGTCAAGTGCAAGGACATTGTTGAAATCTTGACAAGATGGAAGTGATTTAGGTTCAAATCAGATATCACCAGCTAAGCCTCAGACACATGTATGGTGTGTGAGGTTTTTTTTGGTACATCAATAGTTCTGCCCTTTCTCCTTACTCTCCAGACAGAGTATCTCCAGATATATATTGTCTCTAGCCCCTAAAATATAAAATTAATAAAGATCTAATATTATTTGACTATTAGAACTAGTCGAATGGTCTTATAAAAAAAAAAAAAGCACAATCTAAGTGTTGAGCCTAAAGAGGTACAGTGGGAATGTGGTTAGCAGTTTTTTTTTTTATTGGCCAGTAGTAAACTCTGCTTCATGTTCTGAGGACCTGTATGTCCTAATGATGGGACCCTGAGGCTAGAGAAGAAGGGATAGCAGGGGAAGAGGGATGAAGCCCAAATCAATTAATACTAAAATCACGAAGAAAAATTCTCTTGACTATTGACATGACGATGTACAAAATATGCTTAAGAGTTGTTACTTTTTTCTTCCTTTGAGTTAACTAACTTAGATGGTCATTCAACTGAAACGGGGAATTTGATGCTATATCTCTCAAGTGGCAAGTGCTACACATAAGAAAATAGCTCTGCTGACTTAACTCTGAAAGGAAGCACAGTATCACCAGGGAACAGCTTTACAAAGTGCATATGTTCAATAGGTACATAAATGCTATCACGTATGGCTTCCATTATTTAAGACCTTAGGAGGACAAAGAAGCTAGTTCTCAAAAAGCCTGAATTATCCAATGTGTGAAATTTATTTACAGAGTCAGTGAATTAGATGCCACTGGGGGCAAAATGGTCAACCCATCCCTTACCCTTATCCTCAACATTGGCATTATGAGATCAGAAGACGTACTTGCCTATCTTGCCTCTCTCTCCTGCCTCTCTCTCCTTCTGACTCTCTCTCTCATTTCAGTGTCTAGCTCTCACTAGTTTTTTCCATTTTCTCTCAAATTTCCTTTACATCTTATTAACGTCTCATCTTCTGCAAATTCTTGAAAGAGTTTTATTCTGCTAGAAGGTTGGTGAAACAAATTGTTGAGGAGTTTTCATCAGCATGCACTGATCACCTATGATGAGAAGATGCTAATAACAGATTTTCTCATTATCACTTTGGCACCTGAGTAGAAGCCCTCCCTAAAGAAAGATGGGTAAAGGTTCAAAAGGGAGCAGAGTGGCTTATACCTGGATCTCACTAGCACATGCTAGGAAACAATATGATACTCTGTTTTAATGTGTGATTAGTCATAAAACGTGCACCAACTGCTCAAATTGCTAGACATCTGCCTCTCCACTCATTCCCCAAGCTATTTCTGGCCATGACCCAGGAGGCTTCACTGTCAACTTGAGAGCAGACCCCTCAACACTTTCAGTCTTTCTTCCCTGTCAGGTTGCCATTGTCTCATTTCTGTGGCCTGTGACTTCTGGCTACTCCCAGTGACCTGATGCAGGCCTTTGAAAGACGTTTCTCCTTCTTTAAAACTATGTGTTACAGCCCCAGTTTCTTCATGCCACAACTGAAATGAATTTGCAGCATTTAAATCTCATTTAGAAATATTTAAATAAATCAAGAGATATCACAAAGAGGAGTGAACACTTGCTGCTAGATACCGTTTATCCTGTGGCCCACAGCTCAACGCCATCTTTTTTGACCCTTCCCTCCCTTCCACCTTACTTATTTCCTGGTTCATTGGCTCAATTCTTGAATCCCAGGCAACCTTACAGGGTCAAACTCAAACCCCACCAACCTCAAGTCATCAGAACGAAGAGTTTGTGTTTAGGGGCAGGGACTGCAGCTCCAGACAGCCTGAGTTGGAACCACAGTCCATCCCTCTCAGCTCTGTAACTTTGATTTAGCCATTTCATCTCTCTGCCCATCTACTTCCTCATCTACAAATTGGAGAGGACGACAGTGTCTTCCTCATAAGTTGATGAAACACTTATGATAGTGCCTAGTGAAGGTAAATTTTATGATCATTATACTATAAGCTCCATATATGTAGACTTCTGTTGCTTTATTTATATTTTCACAGAGCTGTAAAAATAAATCATTCAAAATCCAAAGCTATTGAAACTTAATTTACTATTTATGTATTTTCAAATTTTGTTTATTATAGACTTGTGGAGCACAAGTGAGGATTTACTACATAAGTAGGATGCACGCAGGTGAAGTTTGGGCTCCTAACTGGCCCTAACACCCCCAGGTGATGGACCAGGCATCCATTGTGTTGTCACATGCACCCACACCCTCATTCTTCTTTCCCTCCCTCCTCTAACAGAACTAAAAATTGATCTTCCATGTGGCCTGGCGATCTCTCTCCTGGGAATATACCAGGAGGAACATAAATCACTCCACCAAACAAACAGACAAATAAACAAAAACCTACCTATATACATATGTTTATTGCCACACTATGCACAATAGCAGAACATGAAAATAACCCTGCTGCCCATTGAAAGTGAACTGGATAAATAAAATATAGTGCACATACACAATGGAATGTCGGAACTTTTGATTATTTTGATCCTTAGAGAGATGTGATTATGAGACTTGACTCACGTAACAGGTAGCTCTAACCTAGGCAGCTATAATTGCTGTTTTTCTGATTAAAGACTAGCCTTTTCTTTATCTTCGTTGTTTTATAAAACACTGTAAGAATGTCAAAAAAGACCCCTTCCCTCTTCCCTGTATAGTTTCAATATAGATTACCTTTCTTCTTACATCTTACACAAAGACTTTGGGACTATCACATTATCAGAAATAGAATGTTAAATATTTTCTTTTAAATTAAAAAAGAAAAAATGTAGTAACTAGTCACCTTGCTGTAATTTGTAAACTACCCTTGTATAAAATGATATTGTAATCCAGTTAAATTTCTTTGTTTTCTGCCTATATAGGCAAGACCTGACTTATCAACTTCAGGACACTCACCCCATTTCTTGGAATCTATTACCCGAATAGCCATTCTCAACTTTGCACTTAAATACACTCTTTTAAACTAGATTAGAATCTTTTTGATTATTTCAGGTTGACAATACCAAGACAATTTTTATCACATACACAGTGACTATTTGAATAAATTATATTCTAATTCAAGAACCCTTGTCTCTCCAAAAAAAATTTTTTAAAAAAGCAAGATTATTCTGCACTCGGCCTTTAAGACTTTCTCCAGTTTGATGTCAAGAATATATATATTTAAAAGAAATAATTGAAACACTAACAAAAAAACCTTTAGAAATTATGTTCTTAATTATAAAATTATAATTTGGGATTGAAATATCAATAGTTGAGATATATAAACACAAAACAAACAAAACACTGATAAGAACAACCTTTCACAGGGATGGTGTAATGGTGTGTACACTGCATCCTCAATAGATGGTCAAAATAACAATATTGTCTAATATGGTGATGGTTGACATTTAGAACAAATTCAAATCCTAGAAAGAAGGAAAACAAATTTAATATTGAAAATAACCTTTTTTTTTTTTTTTTTTTGAGTTGGAGTTTCACTCTGTCGCCCAGACTGGAGTGCGGTGGCTGCTTCCGGCCACCACAGCCTCAACCTGCTGGGCTCAGTCGATCCTTCCGCCTCAGCCTTCCAAGTAGCCAGAATTACAGGCATGCGCTACCATGCCCGGCTGATTTTTTGATTTATTGCAGAGATGAGGTCTCACTGCCCAGGCGGGTCTGGAACCCACGGGCTCAGGCAATCTACTCATCTCAGCCACCCAAGGCGTGGGATTATAGACTGAGCCACCAAGCCAGCTTGAAAATAACTATTAAAATATGCACACACATATATATTTAAGGAGGTAAAAATAGTCCTTTTCTAGTCTCAATTTTCGAAGACTTTTGTTTCATAAACAGGGTCTAAATTGTGTCTAGTGCTTTTTCTATACCAAGTGAGGTAATCGTTTACTTTTTTTCTCCTTTAGCTAGTTTGAATGAGCTAATTATGTTGATTAAATCTATTAAATTCTTATTATGCCATTTTCTGCTTTTCTATCATTCATTGGGGCTGGTGTGTAAATTGTCCCACCATAAAAAAGCTCACTTTTTCTCACTTTATTTAATCAATTCTTGATTTATATATTATAAAGTTATATTTGGGGATTATACAGATTTAAATTTTAATGACTATCTAATGGATTGACCCATTGATTACTATAAAACATTCCTTTTTTCTCTTGCCTTAAAGGCAAGGTCATTATCTTTTACTCAGTTTGATATGCATTTTCATCCTTTAATTTCTTTACTTAATTTTCTATGTTCTTTTTATGGTGTATATGGCGTAAGTAGTAAACACCTTTTATTTTAACCCTGTTTAATAATTTTAAGATTTTACTTGGAAAAAATATTTGTAAAGTTAGTATTAAATCTACCATCCCGTTTCTCAGTTTTTCTGCTTTCTTGCTTTCCTTTGGATTAGTTAAATTGCATTATAGTTTTTGTATATAGTAAGTTCTTATACATGTAATCCTTGGTGTGGGAGGATAACATGTACCTTGCTGGCAGTAATAAACTCTAACATCCTCAGCCTCCACCCTGCTGATTTTCAGTGTGAAATCTGTTCCTAACCTGCTGCCACTTAACCTGTCTGAAACCACAGAGGTGCTGTTGGAAACCTTGTGGATCGGGAGCTGTGGAGACTGGCCTGTTTTCTGCAGGTATCAACTTAAGTAGGTGTTTACATCATTATGTAGGAGGCGTTGACTAGATCTGCAGGAGATGGAGGCTGGCTTTCTAGGGGTAACAAACAGGGAGAGTGGATTCTGGGTCACCCCAGTATCTCCAGTGGATCCTGAAATAATGAGAAGTACAATACTATATACAAACACGGTGAGGCATTTTAATGATTTCCCTGTTTGATATTTTATGCTAAATTATTTTTCATGTGATTTTTGTTCATATTTCCAAAGTATCTAGAGCTACAAAGAACCAACACTTGCAAAGCACAAAGCAGCCTTTAAAAGTCACCTACACCTTCCCCTTCTTCCTGTGTCAGAATCTTCAACAGAGCACAGGTACTTGTCCCTTCTAGAGTCTTTCTCATTCTCACAGATCTAAACGTCACATGCTCCATCATAGAGGACAAGATGTGCACTTCTAACACATGTACAGAACACACATGGGAGGCAGTGGGGCCCCCAGAATTCACCCTCCACCCCATTCTTTCTAATTTCCCTTCTGTCCTTACCAGGGACCCAAAGCATCAGCAGCCCTAGGAGCTGATCAGGAAACTTCATTTTTAGCCATTGAACTGAGGAGTCCTGATCTGTTAAGGCAAGATTAAAGCTGATCTTTTATCTAAGATACAAAAGGAAAGGTCCTCCCTAGGGGACTCTATGCAAATCCCCTGCTGGATACAGTTGTGTGGAAAGAACAAAGGGGGAATGGGGGCCTCACTTGTGAACAAAATAACTTAAATATTTTCTCTGAGTGAAGGGAAATTTATAGTGGTAAAATCTATGCTCCCTGAGTGGCAGAAGAGATATATTTATATGTTTACCTGTTTCCTCTACCAGATTTCTTGTTCCTTAGCACTTTTTCAAGCACATTTTTACACTTCTCTTTAATAAGGTTGAGTTTACATAAATATTTGGTGATTCTCATGTCTTTGTTCAGGTTTATGTAAAAGAAACTAGGTTTGGGTTTAAAAAATTTTTTTTTTTTAATTTTATTTGAGATAAAACACACAGAGAGAAAAGGGCACAAATCCTAAGAGGTGAAACCAAATACAGTTTTATGTCACAATACAGACCAAAATATGGAATGTTTCACATTCTCTAGTTGCTTCTAATGTGCACCTTCCCAGTCAGTAACTGCTTTTGAAATGTAACCAAAGTAACTGGTATTCTGACACCTATCATAATAGTTTGAGTTTTCTGGAACTTGAACCATACATTAATATAAGTGTTTTGGAGGTAACTTTTTTACTTTTATAAAGCCTTCATTTCCTGTAAATTTGAGTTGCTGTCTGCTGTCATTTCTTATGATCTGAAGAATTTCTTCTTGAATTTATTGTAGAGTATATCTGTCATTAATTAATTCAGAATTAATTAATTTTTGTTTATGAAGGAGTATTTCTACTTTACCTTTGTTTTTAAATAATATTTTTTTCTGAATATGGAATTTGTAGTTGTCTCTCTTTTTTAGCACAGAAATATGTGATTTTTATCATTTTCTAGACTTCATTGGTTCTGATGAAATGTTAGCCAATGGCTTTGTTAATGTTTTCCTTTACATAATGAGTCAGTGGTTTTGTAATGCATTCAAACTCTTCTCTTTGTCTTTCAACATTTTAATCATAATGTGTGTAGTTATAAATCTCTTTGTGTAACTTGAATGGGTTTCATGGAATTTCTTTCATATATAAATTATCAAGTTTCACTGCTTTTCAACAATTTTTTTTTTCTGCTAGAAATATATTTCTTTTTAAAAAATTTTTTATTTTAAAATTGTGGGGTACAGTTAGGGGTTAGGTTTACAAATATGCATCGTTCAGGCACCCTTGTTGATAATTTTTGACATTTTATTTCTTGAAAATTTTTTGAGTCCCTTTCTGTCTTCTCTCTTGTGACTCCTAATTCAAATTTGTTGGTGTTATTTACACTGACCTATAAATTCCTGAGGCCTTGCTCAGTTTTTCTTTAAACTTCTTTCTTTCTTTGAATGAGATCATTTCTATTCACTTATTTTCAAGTTCAAGGATTATTCTAGTATTTTAAACTGCTGTCAAATCAATATAATGAATTTTACAATTGGGTTATTGTACTACATTCATTCAGAAAATTTCCATTTGGTCTTTTTTTACAGCTTTGGTTTCTCTATTGACAGCCCCTATTTGTTTAGTCATTGTCTTTCTATTTTCCTTTCTAACTCTTTGATTCTAGTTTAAAATAATTATTTAATCATCTATATAGTAACTGTTTTGAAATCTTTGCTAAAATTTAGGACAAATCAGAGTGAGGTTCCACTGACTGGTTTTTGTTATTTTTGGTACATTAATATCGATCACACTTTACACTTTCCTGTTTCTTTGAATTGAAAATTTTAGATAATATACTCTTGTACTTCTCTCGGGATTCTGTTATATTTTTCTGGGCGTTGTTGTTTCTCTTTTTAGTAACTTGCTTGGATTTGTATTGTAGAATCTGTCTCCCTCTTGGTATTTGACTACTGGTATCTCTGATAATTTTTACATTTATTTTTTAGCCTGGATTTCTAGAAGCTGTCCATGTATCTGCATAGCTTAGTTGTCACCGATGATTGCAGCCAAAATTTTCTGAGATATCTTTAGGGCATGAATCCACCTTTTGAAAATCCTTCTGTGTGTAACTGAAGAAGTTCATGTACAGTACAACCAGTTCTTACCTCCCTATGTCTTTTCTTTTCACTAGGCCCTCTTTGGTCTCTGCTACTCATACCTGCAGCTTCTAAGACACCAGAAATGTGTGCAGAGATTATCTCAGCAATATGTGTGATTCTATCATGTCTTAGGAATCCACTACAAACTTTCAGCTGGTCTATCTCCCGCCCTACTCAGGTCCAACAGCCTGGACTGGAACCGCTGTGAGCTTTTAAAATGTTTATCAACAGGGTGCCTGAATGAAACATAATTGTACACCTAACCCTTAACTGTACCCCACAAAACCATAATAAAAAATATTGATAAAAACATTAAAAAAAAAAATAAATAAATAAAAATAAATAAATAAATATTTTTAAAAAATGTTTTTCATATACTTAATCAAGTTTAGTTAGAAACGCTGAGGGATCTTGCTGCACTTCCCACCCCAAATCAAGCTTACACCCTTTAGAAAAAAGCTTCTGGTTTTTGTTGTTTTCCTCATGTTGGTAAAACTTCAGTTCTTGTTGACTGGGCAGGTATAGAGGGAAGCAGTCCCAGACAAAAGCCACAAGGTTTTCCTACACACACACACACACACACACACACACACACACACACTTCTTAATTTGAATTATGACTTTGCCAGTTTTCAGAGTTAAAATAGTTTTTGATATCTTTTTCTAAATTATGCTGACTTTATTTATTGATTTATTGCATATTTTTATAGAAAAGAGTCAAAAACTCTTCATGATACTATAATCAGAAATGTCTTCTAAACTGAAATTAAATAGACATTATAGTCACACTGTAAGAGAATGGGGATGTGAACTAGTACTAGTAACTTTTGAATAGAGATTTTGGACAATACACCCTTAGATAAAGAGAAGCTGAGCTCCAACCAAATATTGAATTTTATTCCTTGGATTTCTTACTTTTATATAGGTATGAACAATTAATTCATTTTCAAAACACTTTACATATTTATGCTCTAGAACTGTGCAAATAAGTGAATATGCTCTACATAAAGGGAGCTAAGATTATTGTGAAGAGAGATGGAAATTATAATGAGGAAAAGAAAAAAATATGAAGAAAAGAGTAAAATTATTTAATAAGAATTAATTGCCTTTTATTATTTTTAGTTATTTTTATCTTAATTTAAAAAAACTTTTGAAATACTTTTAATATCATGAAAAGTTTAAAAAACAATAAGGATTTTTTCCATGCACTCTTTCTTCAGCTTCTCCTAATTTTAACATATTGCATAGCTGTAGTATAGGTATTCAACCAGAAAATCGACATTGATGCAATGATATTAGTAAACTAATTCACAAATGTTTTCCAACAAATGTCCTCTTTTTTCATTCAATGATAAAACTCAGGATTTCATACTGTATTTAGTTGTCATATCTAATTTACATCCTCTAATCTGTGGCAATTTCTTAGTTATGTTTCTTTCTCTTGATCCTAAGACTTTTGAAGTATAAGTTAATTCTTTTCTTCTATAAAAGCATATTAGGTGGCCTGCTAATATGCTTTTTTAGATGTTTTCTACTGAATAGATTCAGATTTTTCAATTTTGGCAAAAAAAAATTATAGAGAGGATGCATTTTCCTCTTTACATCATAGCAGGAGTTAATGTCAACATGTTTTATATTGGTAATGATAAATAACTGTGTGTAATTAAATCTTTTTGGAAAAAAATCTTGAATTAAAGTAACAAGGGCAGCTGCTTATATCACTCTTCCTATTTGGTCATATCTGGCCTTATTAGGAATTGTCTATTTCTGTATGAGCTTGTCTTTACTTTTTTTCTCATAATTTAATTATTTCTAAAGTCTTCTGTCCAATAAAAAATATTTTAGAAATAAGTTTTGGTCACATTTACACGACAAATGTTTCTGTGGTAACCATTTGTCACTGGAATGTTGATAACCTGAAGACAGAAAAGGAGCAATGGTATTTATTAAAACATGGTTATTGCTACCAGTAGACTATTGTCACTGAGTCAAATATTTCAATACAATAATAGAATTTTCTATAACAGAGAATATTTCAGAAATCATATGGAAAGATTCAGAATCCTCCGAGCTATGTCTAATTAAGGAGGTTAAGATACCATTGGTGCCACATTAGAATTCTCACAAACGAGTCACAATTTCTGAAATTTGTGATTCCAGTGCTTTAATTGAAGAATGTGTGGTCACATTTATACAGTATGTTATTACTATAAATATATACCTTTCCAAGTTTTTTAGTTTTATTCTGACTAATCAATGTGATTGGGTCTTTTGATTGTTTTGGATCCAAAAATGTAGGAGATGGCATACATAGAAAGGATATTAGAGAAGAACTAATCAGACTTTACTCGATATAGTTAGCCAGACGTGGACACTTGGACAAAAAAGACTTAGAAGAAAAAAAATTGAAGAAGTCACATTGTTTAAAAATATCAAATGCAACCTAAAACTGTTGCCAGAAAAAAAAAAGAGATGCCTTAACAAAAGGGGAGGTCACAATTTAAGTGACTAAATCAGTCTCAAACATATCTAGTCACTTAGAATGTTTTGACCGGCAGTTCCCACTTGTCAGAACAGCCTGAGCTTGTGGGAACTTGTTTCCACAGGAATCCAGCAAGTAATGGAATACATTCACAATATCATTAAAGTAGAAGCTTGTTAAACTTGAGGACCACCTTGGAGAAGCAGGGAGAGAAAGCCTGAGTGGGGAATAGGTGAAGCACATGGATTTCATAAAGTTGAGTCATAAGGAGAGATGGTCACAATCAGGTTAGTTGAATTTCAAGTCTTTGACTAGTTTATGTTTTTCTGATATTTAAAACTGGTTTTAAGATGAGTGGGGTTTTTTTGTTTTTGTTTTTCATTCCATGCTCTGTCTAATAAATCTATTTCTTATTTTTATTTTAAAGATGTGAAGTACAATTCAGGATTGGGTATAAAAGTGTTCATTGTACAGGAAATGTTTGGGCCTCCCTTTGATCCCCAATTTGCCTGGTTTGAGACCAGGTACCCTTATTGATGTTGTGTGTTTCCCTCTACTGCCAATACATTTCTTACATTATGCTAAATGTTCAGGGTCTACTTGTGAGTGAGTACATATGGTATTCAGCTCTTTGTTTTTGTGATAGATCACTGAATACGACAGACTCTAAATCCATCCAATTTGCTGCAAAGTCCATAATTTTGTCCTTCTTTATGTCCACGTAATATTCTATCATGTATATGTACCACATTTTCTTTTTTATGAAAACAAAAGTATCTTCAGGACTGTCAGCATAATTTTTGTCTAGGTTTTATATTTGCTTCTGCTAGATATTTAAGGTATTAGGTTTGAGCATAAAAAGTTATAAGACTGTAAACCCATCCAAGAGCAAATTAATCTGTTTGATTTTTTGATAAATTAGACGAATTTCATGTTGCTAGTTTAATAGTTTAAAAAAGCTGAATCTTCTGAATAATTGGCAAAAAATACCCATGTATTTAACTTTAAGGTTTGACGTAGGTGAACTCCTAAAGATGCATAGGTTATAAAAATGACTCACAAGGAAATATTGACTAACTTGTCTAATATTTCAGTCATAAGTAACCTAGAAAAATTGCTAAAATGAATGAAATATAAATGGGGTAAATTCTGTAAATATATTTTTTGTGTAATTTAAAAATTTGAAATTATTTTGGATGCTCATTAGATATCTGGATCATCTGGGCTATGATATGGGGAAACATGTTTTAAAAAATTGGGGCATTCTTTTTTACTTATAATTTGCTAATATCTGATATTTCAGAAGTTCTTCCTTCCAAGGTTTTTGAATAAAATTTGTGATTACCAAGAATAAGAATGCTAGGTAATATATAATTCTGTATATAAAACATGTAACAGAAAATATATTCTTATTGAAAAAAGGAATAATTTTGTCTAGTGCAGAAGTTATCGAAAGGTAGATACAAATTATGGACTTAGAAAGATTATTTATGAAACAAAGAAGAAAGAAAGGAACCAGTAATTAGGTTAGAAAGATGTGAAAAAACTTATGGAGATGAAATTGTACTTTGGGTAAGAAAGGTTGTAAGAAAAACAGAATGATGTATGAGAAAAGTCTTGTAAAGAAGACTTTTATTTTAATTCTATAATCTGTTTATTTTTACAACTTTTCAGATATATATCTCAGAAGAACAACTTTCTTGTAGCCTTGTTGTTTTCAGTTTTTACACTACTGAAAAGGTCTGAGATAATAGCTTTCTCCTACTTTTTTTGTTCAGTTCTTGATTTTTTCCCCCTCTGATTCTAACTGCCATTGTGGCCTGATGCTGAATTGTTTATCTTAAAAGTCTAGAAAATCATTGTTTTCCTCCAATATAACTTGATTCTATACTCGTAGGTTTTCTTGGCATATCTAAAATTTCCCATATATCCAGAAAACTTCTAATGATATTACTAAGAGTTATTTATGCCCCTGCTCAAGGTACTAGTTTTCAAGTTTTTTGTTTACTCTATAACATAATTTTCACTTATGAACCTGGACACACTCTTCTTGTGTTTGATGAATTTAAGTATCCTTTTCATGAGGCTTGACTTTCAGGTTATCTAAACAGACTTCCCCTGCAGAGAAGTAATCACACTGCAGGTCTTTCTTTGCCTTTTAGTAAATGAACTAAACAATAGATTTTATGCTTTATCAAGGTAATTCTTGTGTTGTCATCATTATGTTTTTGATCACTTATTAAAACTGAAATTTAAAAGAATTTAAGTTTTTACATCCATAAAATTTTTTTCTTTTTTTAAAGTCTTTTGATTATCACTTTGGTTAAAAGGAATGGCTATTAAATTGCAATAACCTGAGATTCTGTTTTGATCAAGTATTTTGAAGATTTTAACATCACAATCATTTAATAACACATATTAGGCAATAGGAAAAATATCAGAAACGTTAAAAGGTAAAATGAAAGTAAAAGAGTTTTGGACTTGGACTTGAGACAGGATCAAGCTCAGATGTGGGTCTGTCAAAGCTCAGATCACTAGCCTCCATACAACTCACAAGAGGGAAATTTATGGCAGGGCACCAAAACCTCTGAGACCTATGGTTTCCAAGAAGCTAGTCAGTGTGGGAGAATGTCAAAACCAAGTCTATTTTGCAGATTGGTATTTGCTTTTATAGCACAAGTAACCCAGAAAGTATCATGTTCCTGAATTTTTATTAGAAACTGCATTCATCTTGAATGCTTGAATCTTCTGGAAAGACTGTAAGAATAAATAGGACATTAAAAGACTCCTTCTAGAATTTGCCAAGAGACAAATCATACAAGGGAAGATGTCTTTCCCTTTGATCTATTGAGGATACAGCTAGACCTCAGAAGTGGACTGGCCCTTAGACTTTTCAAAATGTATGGAAGGCTCTTTCTCTGACTGCTGGGTTCCCTGATACTTGAGGAGTTTTCCTCCCTCTAAACAGAAGCCAGACTGTATATAAAACAATTAGGAAATATATTAATGGTTCTCTCTGAGTTTGCTTTCAACAGGCTCCAGTTTTCTTTTTCTTTCTTTCTTTTTTTTTTTTTTTTTTGAATTGGAGTCTCACTCTGTTGCCCAGACTGGAGTGCAGTGGCCGCTCCCGGCCACCGCAGCCTCTACCTGCTGGGCTCCCGCGATCCTTCCTCCTCAGCCTTCCAAGAAGGCTGGAACTACAGGCGCGTGCTACCACGCCCGGATCAAAACAGAATCTCAGATCACTGCAACTTAATAGTCATTCCTTTTAACCAAAGTGATAATCAAAAGACTTTAAAAAAAGAAAAAATTATATGGATGTAAAAACTTAAATTCTTTTAAATTTGTTTACTCTATAACATAATTTTCACTTATGAACCTGGACACACTCTTCTTGTGTCTGATGAATTTAAGTATACTTTTCATGAGGTTTGACTTTCAGGATATCTAAACGGACTTCCCCTGCTGGAACCACAGGCACGTGCTACCACGCCCGGCTAATTTTTTGATTTATTGTAGAAATGAGGTCTCGCTTGCCCAGGTGAGTCTTGAACCTGCAGGCTCAGGCAATCCACTTACCTCAGCCTCTCAAAGGCCCGGGATTACAGGCTGAGCCACCGAGTCCGGCTTCCAGTTTTCTTTAGAGATGGTTCACTACTCTTTGAAACCAGGGAGCTAAATCCTGCCAAAGATCTGGAAATCCCACAAGGCTGAACACCATGTGCAACCACAATACATCAGCCCCTTTGAGGTGCTGCTGACCACTCACTAACCTTTCAAGTTAACTGATGTTATGCCATGGAGTCTCCATATGTGAGCAAAGTCTCTTTCAGATCCCTCTTGAGGAAACAGTCATGGTCTTGTGAACCTTTGAATAGCCTTTCATATTTCCAGATAGGTTGCATTGCTGATGCCTACAGCAAATTATAATTGGTTTTCAGGTGCAATCAAAGGGTGTGGCTACATTAGACAGTGATCCACAGCTTTCTGTTAGACGTCAATGGTCTACAAATTGGGATTTTCCTACTACGTCCAAGATAGAAACACTGTGAAGGCCACAGACTAATTTGTTGCTCGACTTCTAATTAGCAAGGTTGTGACTCTAGAGTCATCACATTTAGACTTCATAGCAATTCAGTTAGACTGTGTTTGTACCACACTTTTTTTGCTCTCTCGCAGGCATAATCTGTGGGCAGTATACCTTTTGTCTGCTCCACTGTCTTCTCTAAGCTTCCCTGGAATATACCTGGGGGGAAAGATTTGATGGTTGCATAGGAAAATTGGTCTTCAAGTTCCCAACACTACCTAGATCTCAATTTCATTCCATTTGATAATATTACTAGAGCAGGGTGGTACCTTTCAGATGATTTTGGAGAAAGGCACCTTCTATCTTTTCTAAAACTACATCTGGTACATTTTGGATCTTTATGCAGGTTTAAGTAAATATATACAGGAAATTCATTCATTTTTATTGATTACAGGGTCTGAGGCTGGGTATAGTGCCTTTGTTCTCTACTTCACTCCCTAGTTCCACAAAATGCAATGACATTTGTACTGTTTGGGCCTGGGCAAGTGTCTTTGAATATGTCCCTTTATCATTTAGTTATTTTTCCCTCTTGCCCAGTGCTCCCCAATTCTTTTTGGTCCAGTAGTTCTCACTTTTTTTTTTTTTTTGGCCCTGTAATGAATAAAACTCCTCCTTTCAACCTGCAATCAATTACCCTACAATTAATGAAATAATATTCACCTTAGTTAAATCTCATGTACTTCTTTTAAAGAAAGATCTTTGTCTTTTTTTAATGACAGATCACCACATGGCAGACCAAAATCTTTCAGGAAAGCAGGTCAGTGCTCACATAGATTCTCTCTAATCCCTTATTTCCTCTCGGAAAGAACAAGCACAATTTAATTATTTTTTACTCTTTGTACAACGAATATGTATTGAGCCCTTTCCCACCCCCTCACCCCAAACTCTCCCCACCCCTACACTCTTTGAGCCAGGCACTGTGCTACTTGTTAAGTTTAAAGTAGCGAAAAATAAAGACAAGAGAGAGAGAGAGAGAGGGTGGGAGAGGGAGAGGGAGAGGAAGAGAGAAAGGAGGAGTTTTAAAAAACCTTGTATAGGCCTGGCATGGTGGCTCAGCCTGTAATCCCAGCACTTTGGGAGGCCAAGGCGAGAGGATTGCCTGAGCCCGTGGGTTCGACATCAGCCTGGGCAACTTAGTGAGACTTTGTCTCTACAATAAATCACAAAAACTAGCCGGATGTGGTGGCATGTGTCTGTAGTTCCAGCTACTTGGAAGGCTGAGGTGGAAGGATCGCCTAAGCCCAGCAGGTCGAGGCTGTGGTGACCGTGAGTGTCCCACTGCATTCCAGCCTGGGTAACAGAGTGAGACTCCCACTCAAATAAAAAGGAAGGAAAAAAAAAAGGAAAAATAAACAAACAAAAACCTTGTAAAGTTCGTTGTTCATACTATGAACACTTTCAGTTGTATTGATTCAGAAGGACAGCAGATGCAACTGGCAGAGGTCAAAAAGTAGCTATGGAACCAAACATCTTGTGCCATGGCTGGCAACACCTTGTTATAAACTTAGACAGAAAATCTAAAAATGCGGAACTCGTAGAGGTAAAGAGTAGAGCAGAATAGTAATTTCCAGAGGCTGCTAACCACTTGGGAAGGGAGTAGATGATAGAAAAGGGGTACACTGGTCAAAGTGTACAAAGTTTCAATTTGACAAGAGAAATAAATCTAGCGAGACACTGCCAGAGACAGGAGGGCAGGGGGCACATAACATCAATAAGGGTACCAAATCTTTACCTGCAGGATGACTACTTATGTACTTAACACTGAATTGCACCCCACATCTTTAAAATAAAATAATTAAAATTTTAAAAAGCGGAATACGTCCTGGTGACCTATTGCACAGCACGATGCCATTATTATATAGTTAATAGTAATGCATTACATATTTCAAAGTAGCAACAAAAAAAGGATTTTACATGTTCCCACTAAATAATAATAAGTATTTAAGGTGATGAATATGCTGATTTGATTTTTCTTTAATGTATACATGTAGCAAAACATCTTATTTTATCCCATAAATATATACATTATTATTTGTCACTAACAAAACAAAACAAAACTTTGAAAAATTTCCATGTTCTGCATGTGGTCAGCCAGTTTTCCCAGCATCATTTACTAAATAGGTTCTCCTCTCCCCAGTGGTTGTTGGTGGAGGCTTTGTCGAAAATGAGTTGGTTGAAAGACTGAGGTTTTGCTCCTAGAGTCTAACCTGTTTCATTGGTCTATATGCCTGTTCTTGTACCAATACCAGGCTGTTTTGATTATTGTAGTCTCATAATAAAGTTAAAGTCTGAAAGTGTGATTGAAAGAGGACCCCTACCATTCACAATACACAAAAATCACCTCTAATAGATCAAAGACCTAAAAGTAAAATCTCAAACTATAAGAACCTTAGAAAACACAGGAGACACCCTTATGGAAATTGGAATAGGTAACCAATTCCTGATCAAAATCTTAAATGCTCATGCCATAAGAGATAAGATAGACAAGTGGGGCATCATCAAACTGAAAATCTTCTGCAAAGCAAAAGAAATCATCAAGAGTGATGGGAGACAGCCCATAAAATGGGAAAAAAATATTTGCCAAGTGTATATTTGACAAAAGTCTAACATCCAGGATCTATAAGGAATTCAAACATGGTAAAAAGGAAAAACAAAACCGGGCTCGGTGGCTCAGCCTGTAATCCCGCGCTTTGGGAGGCTGAGGTGAGTGGATTGCCTGAGCCCGCGGGTTCAAGACCCGCCTGGGCAGTGAGACCTCATCTCTACAATAAATCAAAAATTAGCCAGGCATGGTAGCGCACACCTGTAGTTCCAGCTACTTGGAAGACTGAGGCGGAAGGATTGCCAGAGCCCAGCAGGTTGAGGCTGCAGTGACTGGGAGCGTCCACTGCACTCCAGTCTGGGTGACAGAGTGAGACTCCAATTCAAAAAAAAAAAATAGAAAAAAGAAAAAAACAAACGACCCTATTAAAAAGTGGGCAAGGATGAATAGACACATCTCAAAAGAAGACATATGATACGTGAAAAATCATCAGATAGATGAAAAAAATGCTCAGTCTCACTAATTTTCCAAGAAATGCAAATTAAAACCACACTGAGATACCACCTAACTCCAGTCAGGATGGTCATCATCAATAAATCAAAATACAACAGATACTGGAGAAGATGTGGGGAAAAGGGAACACTTCTACACTATTTGTGAACACTTCTACTACTGTGGTGAGCACAGGTATCTTTTTGATATAATGATTTCTTTCCCTTTGGGAAGATTCCTAGTATTTGTATTGCTGGAACAAATGGTAGTTCTATTTAGTTCTTTGAGAATTTTTCATAACTGTTTCCTTAAAGGTTGTATTAATTTTCATTGACCAATAGTGTAAGTGTTCCCTTTTCTCCACATCTTTCTAACTTTTAAAAAGAGTTCCTATATATTAAAATATTAATCCTTTATTGGAATGATATGCTCAAAATAGTTTCTCTTAGTTTTCAGTTGTCTTTTGACTTTGCTTAGTGGTTGTTTTTTCATGCAATTTTATTTATTTATTTTTAAGAAATCTTTCATGTAAATGTTCTGCCTGGAATTGGTTTGGTATATGGTTGCAATATTGGCCCATCTTCTCCTTATTAGTTTTTAGTTCTATGGTATTTTATTATACTTAGAGTACCCTAGAACATTACCATACATATCCATGGTTTATCATGTTCTATACAACTTAGAAACATGAGATTCCAAACATGGCATGGATCTTGAACACTGTAACCTAAATTATATTTGTGCATTTATTTTCAATTTTAATTGTAAATATATTTTTATTTTACATGTATTTTAGATGTCACAAGATAATATTATTTATACAGTCTATATTTTGTAAGCTTTCATTTATATTTACCCTTTTTATAGCTTTTCAATCCTTTTTAAATCTCTAAACCTACATCTAAAGTTACTTTGCTTTTTTCTGAAAAACACCATGTAAAATTTACATTGATATAAGCTTTGTGATAAATAGTTTTTATGGGCTCGTTTTTCTCTAATATACTTATTTTGCCTTAAATCTGGCACAAAATTTTCAAGTGGTCATTATTTTCTTTCCATGCCTTGAATTTATATTTTATTATCTTCTGACTCTCACTGTTAATGTTAAAAATTTACGTGCATTTTTATTGTTTCTGCCCCTCCCCCTTACTTTCTTCTTTCTGGTTTTGCTAGTTTCTTTCATTTTTAGGGTGGTGACTAAGATTGACACAGTTTGTTTGTTTGTTTGTTTGTTTTGTATTTATCTTATTTAAGGTTCATAGCAATATTTCAATTTGTCAACTGTTTTTAAAGATTCCCAGGTTTTACAGTCAGGCACAGTGACTTACATCTGTAATTCCAGCACTTTGGGAGGTCAAGGTGGAAGGACTGGTTGAACCCAGAAATTCAAGATTAGCCTGGTAATATAGCAAGTCCTCTTCTCTACAATAAATAAATAAATAAATAACAAAAAAATAAAATTTCCAGATTTTAGTTATTCAAATGTTGTATCTGTCTGTACTCTCCCTTCCTCTTCTTGAATTCCAATTATGTATGCTAGGAGGACCAAAGTAAAAAACCTTGGAACTTATTCATAAAAAAGGGCATTTTAATTATTACAAATGTATATTCCCATATCTAAAATAAAAATTAAAACAAATTGTGTATTTATCCTTACACTTTTAAACTTCAGTCACCTTCAAAGTACTCTCTGATGCCATACACCTATCAAGACACTTTTTTCCACTGCTCAAATCAGTTATTGAACTTGTCAATTTTGATACTTTTTTGTGAGCCTGCTGTTTTGGTTTGTTTATTTTTGTTTCATCTCTTCCACATGGGGAAAACATTTCCCTTTGCGTACTTATATTTCCCCCAGGAAACAAACAAACTTGGGCGAATAGGGAGGGTGGGGCATGGGGGCCATGCCATTTTTGCTCAAAAACTGCTGAACTCAAGGTATGCGGGCAGGTGCACTTGAAAATCACCGATCGTGAAATGGGAAAAAATAATTCAGTGAAGCCAAATTCAGCCTGTCACAACACTGCTAGCTGATAACACTGATGCCAATGGGATCCTAGAACAGTTACCTAGTGGAGTAAGTCTGTATTACAAGGGATCTGCCCTCCAAAAAATAATTCTCTCTTTTTTTTTTTTTTTTTGCAGAGGTTCTCTTGTATATTTGAAATTTTTATTATATTCTTTATAGACTCATTATGCCTTTTATACATTTTCCATGCATTTATAGCTTCAAACTTTTGATGTATTTTTCTACTTATCATTTTTCTTTTTGGCTCAGTCAAATCCGCTGTTAAACTCACCTACTAATATTTTTATTTTTCATTTTATTTTTTGGTGAGTTTTCGCTTGGCTACTTTTTATAATTTCTTGCTTTCTGTTAAAATTCTTCATCTTGTCACTGACTGTATTAATCACCTAATATCTGGCTATCCCAATATCTGCAGATTATTTTGCTCTGTTTCTGTTGCCTGTTTTTCCCCCTTGATTTTGTAAGCTTGAATATTTTTGACTAAAAACCAGAATTTTTTATATACTTAAAATTTAAGTAGGCTTAGAGCATAAAAATGTGGCGATTTCTGAAAGAACTAGAAATTGACCTTCCATACGACCCAGCAATTCCCTTATTGGGAATATTCCTAGGGGAACTCAAATCATTCTACACAAAAGATACCTGCACATGCATGTTTGTTGCAGTTCTACTTACAGTAGCAAAAACATGGAACCAACCATGCTGCCCATTGAAGCTGTACTGGATTAAAAAAAAAAATATAGTACATATACACAATGGAATATTATGCAGCCATAAAGAGGACAAACATATGGAAGAACAGAGTACCATATGTTCTCACTCATAAGCAGAACTTGAACAATTATCCTAATACTACAAAAAAAAAGATTGGCTGTAGTGGAAAACTGCCAGGGGAGGGGAGGTAGGATTGGCAGTTGAGGCAAATTGCCAGGGGAGAGAGTTATCAACAGGGGTACCTGCATAATGAACATTTGTATACCTAACCCTGAGATGTACCCCATATCTTAAAAAAAAAGAGAGATAATTTTAGGCCCTGGAATGCTTTTTATTTTCCAGGGAGGGTTGACTTTTGATTTTTCTGTGATATATTTCTGTCAGCAGGTGATACATTTCCAGTGACACATACCTGAACACAACTTCTCCATGTCATATTCTGGGTTTCCCTCAATGCTGAAACTGTTATTGAGATAAACACTATATTCTCTTTATATTTTGATTATTTTTTTTATTTCTGCCCTCTTTTGTTTAGAATTTCACTCATAGTGGTAATCTATTAATAAAATCCATAACTCTATTATATAAGATGCATGGAATTGATACAATGTAGAATAGGGGGAAAAAAAAGTTTGACTGCTCAAAGTTTTTCTACTGTATGTGATGATTAAGATGGCTAATAAGACAAGATAATTAATGAGAGGAATAGATGTCAATGCTCAGTTCATCTAGACCTTAGTCCAAAACCCCAATACTTTTATTTTTTGGTTCTTTCCATAGGAAGTTTCCATTTCACATTCTTCAGTTCCTCATCTTTTATTCTGATTTGTTCTCTTCTTTGTTTGTATCTTGAACCAGATCTTTTTTATCTAACCCAAATTTTTCAACTCCTCAGTACATCATACCCTCTAAACAACTCTGAGAGTGAGTTGACAACCACCAGGTAGAAAAAACATATGCCCAAGCTTAGGAAGACTATGAAAGTTAACAAAGTATTCAGTGGGCATCTCTGAGTTACACTGGATTTATTTTCTTCCATGTTGAAATATTTCTACTCTTCTGAACATCAACTACTAACAGACCCATTCTTCTCATTGCCTAGATTGACAATCAAATAGACCCTTTGCACTGCTTAGTGGAAAGGAAAAATGAAACAACATCTTTGCAAAGAAGCCTAGGAGATCTTCAGAGTTTTAATGGAAGAGTTACCAAGTGATATAACAATTTAGCTTCTATGTATAGAAGATTGACAACTTTTGGAGGTCTATCTTATGATTTTTCAACTTTATGATAGCGCAAAAGCTATATGCATTAAGTAGAAAGTATTTCACATTTTAAATTTGTATATTTTCCTGTACTAGCAGTATGTGGTAAGGTATTCTCACCAGCAGCTCCCAATCAGCAATGTGAACACAAGGGTAAATAAACAACTGACACCCTACAGTGCACTGTGCTATCAGGATAATTTGTCCAACTGTATGCTAATGGAGGTGTTCTGAGCTAGGATGCTTTGTAGGTTAGGTGAATTAAATGCATTTTTGACTTATGACATTTTCAGTTTACAGTGGGTTTATTGGGACATTATCTCATTATACATTGAAAAGTATCTGTATATGACCCCCAAAATGAAAATATATATCCATTCAAAAGCTTGTACTTGAATATTCTTTGCAGTATTATTGATAATTATTTAGAATTATTCAGAAACGGCGTTGTCTTCAAATGGGATCACCAGGATTCTCAGTGATGCCCCTCAACTAGGTAGATGACTTTGAACAACTACCACCCACCAATCCATCAGGGTCTTTACTCATCAAATGTCTACTAACTAGTATAGCATGAATAATCACATGTATGTTTTTGTTTCATTTTCTAATCTGTAAAATTGCCAATGGCAACTGCATAATTAGGGACAAAAAGTACAATGAAGCAAATTTTTCTTATTTGTGAATATTAACTTGTTTGGATCCATAAATTTAGAGTGAAATGGAAATATTGTTTTAGCACAACACATTTTGAGTAGTGTAAAATTTAAATGTTTCTAAGGCTAAAGAGTCTATGGTGACTCCTGTGATCCTGATGACACTAAAAGTGTGGTAACCTTGTAAATCATTGAAATTCTTACATTTGATGAGATGTGCTCATGTATGATGTGAAAATGGACACAGATTTATACTGAGTATAATTTGATGAGGCATCTACAGAAGCTAAGATGCATTAATGAGTCAAAATGATACTGAACTTCATAGATTTTAAAATGAACTTTTGGTAGAATAAATCTCATATATACATCAACATTCACAAACTGTAACAGGTATATACACATTCACAGATCATAAGTGCAGAGCTTTTAATACATTTTTCATTGTTTGGACATAGTTTCAAAACTATCAATCATACTAAAATAGGCCATCAGCAGCCCCCAAAGTAGCCTCTGCCTTCTTGCAGTCATTAACCCTGCTCTTCTACAATGCGACTTCTAACCTCATTTTAATATCATTGATTAATTTCACGAATGTTTGAACTTTATAATAAGATTATCATGGATAATGAACTGTATTGTTCCTAACTTCTTTTGCACAATACTTTTGTGAGACTCTTTTATGTTCTTAGTTGTAGAAGTACTTTTTATGTTTTTATTTTTATATAGGATTTTGTTGAATGCACATGCCTCATTTTATTTAGTTGTCCTATTATTGATTGAATCTTAGGCTGTCCCAGTTTAGGGCCATCGCAATATTTTACTTTTTTTTTTTAAGTGCACACCTGAAAAAATGTACACACACTATGCATATCTCTGAGTGGTAGGGCTGGATCACAAGGAATGTATTTGTTCAGTGTGTGTTCTCCAATGTGTGTTCTACCTTGTATTTCCAATAAAGCAATAACTCCATTCTCGCACTGTATTTTGTATTTTTAGCCTATTTACTTTTAGTTATGTTTAAGTTTGATGGCAAGTTTATTGTAATTTTCACTTGTGCTTCTTAATATGATTCCTTCTGATGGTAATTGGTGTTGAGCACATTTTTTTCTTTCTCTCCTGCAGAGGAACATCACTTTTGTCATTAAAAAGTGTTTCTACATGTTTTAGGTCTGCTTCTGAATACTCTCTTTTGTTTCTAATGACTTTTGGATAAACTTCCATCTTGAACATAGTCCTGGCATTAAGGTAGTGTAGGTCTTTATTTGGTTGCTTCTTTGGGTGTGCTGTAGCTATTCTAAGTTCTTGACATTTCCATATAATATTTATAATCAGTTTATTAATTTTCATTGAAAAATAGTTTGGGGTTGTGATTTTATTTTATTTAATATGTGTGTCAATTTGTGTAGAATTGACATCTTTACAATACTGAGATATTCAAATTTTGAATATAAGAGGGTCTTCCATTCACTTAAATTTTCTTTGATTTCTCTAAATAATATTACGGAGATGTCATTATGTTTAGCTACTTCTTCTAAATAATTAAGGTTTTTATAATATTATTAATAGTGTATTTTAGAATGTTAATTTTAAGCAAGTATTGTAGTTATATGAAAACAAACTGATTTTTTGTATATTAATCTTGAATCTAGAATTTATTATTTCTCCTGTCAATTTTAATAGCTAGTAGAAAATTTTGAGTTTTCTCTGTACAGACCTTTCATCAGTGAATTATGACAGTTTTAATTCTTCTTTTCCAATCCTTCTTCCTCAATGTGTTTGTTGTTGTTGTCTTATGCACTGGCCAGGACCTTTAGACACATTCACTCACATAAGTCTGATGCAATGGCTTTCACCATGAAATTGTGCAGGAACCTGGCTGTGTTTTTATCTGGAAAAAAAACCAGGAACCAGAGTTCACATGTCTCAAGGAGTTACTTTTACGAACCTCAAAATTTCTAAACAGAGCAGATCTACTAAAACTGATTGACTGCTGCAATAGCTGTCTGTAAAGAGAGCAGCTGGTACAATCTAGTAGACACTGACAGTCTTGGAGAAGTTTTTGTTTCATGTTGAATCACTGTGGATCACAGTGAGTGGTTTCAAGCCAACTCCATAACCACTATGTCTTTCTTCATAATAAAGTACTAGTAAAACTATTACATAACTTTGTCAAAGTTAAATTACAGGTTAAACTCCTGTGTATTTTTATGGCACATCCTCTCCAGTTAGGCTTTCAAGATGCTACCTCCCCTATTATAGAAGAATTACTTCATTTTCATGATCATACCCTGATAATCGTTTTCCTAATTAGCTCATTAGTACTCTATATTATCACCCTAATACTAACAACCAAGTTAACCCACACAAGCACAATAGATGCCCAAGAAGTAGAGACAGTGTGGACCATCCTGCCAGCTATTATCCTTATCTTAATTGCCCTTCCTTCCCTATGGATCCTTTACATGATAGACGAAATTAACAACCCACTTTTAACTGTCAAAACTATAGGACATCAATGATATTGAAGTTATGAATATACTGATTATGAAGACCTAAATTTTGACTCCTATATAGTCCCTACAACAGACCTCAAACCAGGAGAACTTCAACTACTAGAAGTTGACAACCGCGTAGTTCTACCTATAGAAGTGCCAATTCGAATATTAATCTCATCAGAAGATGTTCTTCATTCATGAGCTGTGCCCTCCTTAGGCTTAAAAACTGATGCCATCCCCGGACGCCTTAACCAAACCACACTCACATCAACCCGGCCAGGCCTCTATTATGGTCAGTGTTCAGAAATTTGTGGGTCAAACCACAGCTTCATACCCATTGTCCTAGAATTAGTACCATTAAAATACTTCGAAGATTGATCAGTATCAATAACTTAATTAACACTGTGAAGCTTACATAGCATTAACCTTTTAAGTTAAAGACCAAAAGTATCAAACCTTTCCACAGTGAAATGCCCCAACTAAATACATCAACATGATTTACTACTATTTTAGCCATGACACTAACTCTTTTCATTTTATTTCAACTAAATATTTCAAAACTAGTGTATCCCCTTAGCCCAAGCTTAATAGATATTAAATTACAAACGCTTAA
>NW_007247673.1:16234-74763 GCF_000164805.1 Carlito syrichta | reverse complement strand
CCACCATACATCAATTGTACAAAAAGGCCTTCGATATGGTATAATCCTCTTCATCATCTCAGAAGTATTCTTCTTCGCAGACTTCTTCTGAGCCTTTTACCACTCCAGTCTAGCACCAACCCCCGAACTTGAAACCAATTTTTAGAGGGTTCAATTCCTTCCTTTCTTGTAACAGATTACGCTTTTACGTAGGTAGGTTCTTCAAATGTGTGATAAGGTGCAAAATCTTCAGGCTCTAGGCTGCTGATGGCGAGAGTAAAGTCTGTCCCAGATCTCCTGCCACTGAACTGGGCTTGAATACTGGTGGCCCTGGTAGAGGCACCATAGATGAGGAGCCTGTCCAGGTTTCTGCTGGTACCAGGCTAAATTGCTGCTAACACTTTGGCCCTGAAGGTGAGGGTGGCTTTTTCACCTGGAGACAAAGATAGAGACCCTGGAGTCTGTGTCATCACGATTTCTCCATTGGCTTCTGAGATTGAAAATAAAACAATAACAAAAAAGTCTCTTTCAGTCTAGATCGCTCTTGTTGTCAAGACCAAGTAGAGCCAAAACCATTGATCTACACTGAGCTTTAATTATTGCCCTTGCTGAGCAGAGGCGCCAGGTCAAAGAACCCATCAATTTTGAGAGAGTTTTCTGACAGGCGGAACCAACCCTTGGCCCACTCACCTGGGACCCAGAGTATCAGAAGGCAGAGAAGCTGGACCTGGGCTTCCATGGTTACCCTGTGTCCAAACTGAGCAGCAGTTTCCCAGAGCTCTGACCCAGGCACTGATATGGACTCTGGACTGCAGGGAGAGTTGGGAGGTCCATGCAAAGCTGCTGGGTAGGGCAAGGTGGGCTTCCAACTTCAGAGACCATCTGTCTTCTCCTCTCTGCTCTGAGAAGACCGTGCAAGGTGGTCAGGTCAGAAAAAACTATTGACTAAGTCTAAGAGCAAAACTTCTAGCCTGCTGTCAGAGAATGTAATCCCTGTGTTCTCCTGTGTCATCGATCACCTAGACTCAACCATATGGCATTTGGCACAAGTAAATTAGGGACATAATAGGAGGTGATCATTCTATTTCTCTCCTACCACAGAAATGCCCAATCATTTCTCTATATGCATAATTGAATAAAGTTCAAAAGAATTGTTCAGAATTTTATCTTCTAGATATATGTTTAAGTTGCTTGCTAGTAATCTTTTCTAAGAAATCTGAAGATTTTTGTAGAAATTAATAAAGAGTAACACTTTTACTAATTTCCTCAGCACTGTGGGTAAATGAACCTTCACAACTGCACAGAGGAGCAGTACCCAGGCTTTCGTGTTCCCCTGAAGCCCGATGATAGTGCTGTTCCTGCAGGCAAAGAACAATTCTTTGGGAGTTCTTCTCATCTATCTGCTACTCCATTCTACACAACACATCTTCAACTCAGACTCGGTCCCATTTTAATTCAACAATATGGTATACTATATTCATACATTTGATTAAAATTTTTTATAAATCTTCTTTTTTCCCTAAAGCAGTTAGACTCATTTGCTTTGTCAACCTTTCTCTCTGTCTCATGGAAGCATTTTTTATTAATACTACTGCAAATTCTAACTGAATTTTCATCCATTCAAGAATTCAATCTCTCTATATATACAGATATTTTCCCTCCAGTAGTCCAAAAGTTATCATGGGAGGTACTGAATTACCATCTAGGATAGGGAGGGAGCTCCATTGCTTATGTATTATTAGAAACTGATTATGTCATTTCATCTCCCCATAACTCTGATTCCAAATTTGTAACATTGTGGCAATAATAGTATCTACCTTATAGTAGTCTTCAAAGTTTAAATTACATAAAGCATTTATTTTAGTATTCAGGACATCATGTGTGCTGCTGTTTATTTTGTTGTTACTGTTTTTAAAATATTTAGCACTATAATAATCATCATTACTATTTATAGACTTATTTAGCAGAGACTCCAGGAGAATAGTCTTAAATATAATCCAATTGTGTTTCCTCCACAGTCAAATTAGATTGTAGGGCCTTTTTTTTCCCCATTAAGTTGATTACAAGTCTTCAAGTTTGATCTGTTTTGTCTTAATCTACATCTAAGTGCTCAAACTTTCAATCATATCCACCCAGAACTTTCCAGTCAATTTCTTTTTACCATCCATTATAAAAAATTTACCCTATGAAAGATCAACATGTCAAATTGCTGTCCTTCTTTCTTTTCTAATCATTATTCTGCCTTGAATCTTTTCCTGTTTTTCCAATACTTCTCCTATGACTCAAAATAAGAAAGAGCTACCATCACTACTTGGAGGCCCGATTCAGTACTTTTTCAGGCTTGTCATCGGGAATTTTGCAATATATTTCACTATGAAGCATATTCACTAGGGGATTTTTTTATAAAACAGAGGATTTTATTTCTTTGTGGTAAAATACATTAATTTTAAGTATCTTGAAAAGATATTTTAATGACAATATATAGAATAAGAATAAAACAGTAAAATACCATATATGAAAAACACAGTCTATGTGTTTTGGAATAATAGCAAGTATAGTTGCATGGATTTTTTAAAATAAATATTAGGCAACTGCTGTATATAGGTGTAAAATGATGATATAAAAATCTTAAGGCTTAAAGAATGCATGCATCACACAGAGTCTTGCCTACTTTTTCAATTATAAACAATAGGCTACAGTATTACTTCTATGACTTGCAAATTTCTTGCTGTCTGAGATAAAGGCAGTGACGATTTATTGAGATAAAAGCATTGGAAACAGTAGAGGTTTGTTCTGTTATGGTGCTGTTGTTTTTAGGGAGCACAGTTGGAGAAAAAGAAGCTGGAAGATTTGCAAGCTTCACTCTTCTTCATACTCACAAGTCAATCTAGAAATAGACAGATTATGGTACTAACATTTCTGACACTTCCGGGGTAGTCTTGTTCCTCTATCAAAAATACATTCCTTAAATTTTTTTTTGAGTCACTAAGTAGGACTGGGGTATAGAAGAAAGGACTAGAACAAGGGTCGATGTGCTCCATCGCAGGTAGTGGTTGGAGGCACAGGGAGGTGGGGAGTTTTTTTTTTTTTGAGTTGGAGTCTCACTCCGTCGCCCAGACTGGAGTGCAGTGGCTGCTCCCGGCCACCACAGCCTCGACCTGCTGGGCTCCGGCAATCCTTCCGTCTCAGCCTTCCAAGTAGCTGGAACTACAGGCGTGTGCTACCACGCCCGGCTGATTTTTTGATTTATTGTAGAGATGAGGTCTCACTGACCAGGTGGGTCTCGAACCCGTGGTCTCAGGCAATCCACTCACCTCAGCCTCCTAAAGGCGCGGGATTACAGGCTGAGCCACCGAGCCCAGCTGGGAGTTTTAAAGAACTGATGAGGTGCCACAACTCAGTCATCATGGAAAACATGCATCAAACCAGGCTCACTCTTGGAGAATCATTATTTTATTGTAGAGAGAAGAAAGTATGCATTCTTTATCTAATAATTTTAAAATGATTTCTACTTATTATTGATTAGCATTATTTATCTTCTTGATATTCAGCAAGTGGTGGAGGGCATATCCACAATTTAAACTTGAGATCTATACTGTGTGAATTATACTAGCGAGAAACAGAAAATTCTGTATTCATTGAGAAAAAATATTTGAACAGTGATCAGTTTGCCAACAAGAGTATTATGTAATAGCCTTTATCATAGTATTACCTGTAAAAATAATAAATGGTCTCCTATCCAGAAGAGCTTGCAGTTCTCATAAGCCATTCTATCACCGAGAAGGAATTGAAACCTATGTTTACTTGATGAAGGATTGATAAAGAAGAGATACAGAAAAATGGCACAAAACACAGTATTAGATATTAAAAGGGGAAAACCATTACAGAGCAGTGAGGATAACTAGGTAATAGAAGTTATTATTTGTAATTTTATAGCAACTAACATGGCAAAAGTAATAAGAAATCTATAAAAGATTTACCCAGAAAGCAATCTTCAAATTTATATTTTCTTGACTAGTACATATCAAAATCATGTAAACCTTCAAGAGAATCAAAAGGAATAAATGCTCTCAAAATTATCATATGAGGTCATGGTATCTGCCAGTCTAAAACCTTATAAAGACATAATGAAAAGGGAAATTAAAGACCAATATTTATCATAAACATAGACAAAATATCATAGAAAATAAAAGAGGAAATACTATTGAATTCATTTGTATATTTACATATTTTGTAGAATAGAGATGGCAAAGTATATTACAGTTTTCATTTTAAAAATTGTTGAAAGGTAAAATTTCTGAAAAATTGATATAAAACTAAAATTATGAAAGTTCTCTTTTCCTCATTTTAAAAGATATTTTGTCTTATTTAAATGTTTTATTTCAGTTTTAAATGACTCCCCACTTGGCTTGCACTTTTATTTGAAATAAAAAATGATCAATTTTATTGCCATTTTTCTGTGCTTGATGTGTTTCAAGACATTGCAAACAGAATGAATACTGTTCATGCCCCTTTTCTTTTCTTTCTTTATTTATATTTTAAGGATGTGGGGTACAATTCAGGGTTAGGTATACAAACGGTCATTATGAAGGTACCCTTGTTGATGAGGTAGGCTCTCCCTACCTTCCCTGGCAGTTTCCCACTATTGTCAATCCCTTTCTTATAGCATTATAAGCGTTCAAAGTCTGCGTGTGAGTGAGAACATGTGGTACTCAGTTCTTTATTTCTGTGATAGATCCCTGAGTATTATAGACTCTAAGTCCATCCAAGTTGCTGTGAAGTAAATAATTTTTCCTACTTTATGGCTGTGTAATAGTCCATCATGTCCTCTTTGAATAGGCAACACAGAAGTTTCCATGTTTTTGCTATTATGAATAGTTATGCTGCTTTTCAAGCATTTTCACTACGTCATAATATTTAGGATAGTAGCAGGAGATCAAAAGGGAACCTTGGTAGTAGTAATATGCATTATTCAAAAGAGGCATACATGGTGGATGCTTCAGGCAACTTTTATGAGCAAAATTTACTGGTTTGTGCCCCCAATTGACAATATTCTACTGTTACAGATCCTCATCAGCATATGCACAGAATTTGTGGATACCTGGAATTCCCTTGGCTGTTGTTGCAGCCCTGTTCAAAGTCGGTTGCTTTTCTTTTCTTTTTTCAATATTGACTAAACCAACAAAAAGAACATCCCATGAATTAACCAGGTCATGGCTTGTTTTTCTAATAGTATGCAGTCTAACTATTGATGAACAATCGATTGATGACAGGGGAGTTTAGGAATTTATGTAACAGACCAGAAGTGGATGTACCCCATTATCAAGACTTGAATTCTTTTTTTTGTTGTTGTTGTTTTGTTTTTTTTTAAGTTGGAGTCTCACTCTGTCACCCAGACTGGAGTGCAGTGGCCGCTCCCGGCCACCGCAGCCTCGACCTGCTGGGCTCCAGCGATCCTTCCTCCTAAGCTTTCCGAGTAGCCAGAATTACAGGCGCGTGCTACCACGCCCCACTAATTTTTTGATTTATTGTAGAGATGAGGTCTCGCCTGCCCAGTCGGGTCTCGAACCCGCGGGCTCAGGCAATCCACTCACCTCAGCCTCCCAAAGGCGTGGGATTACAGGCTGAGCCACCAAGCCCGGCTAATACTTGAATTCTTAACTGTGAGGGACTATACCCCATCAGGTAGCAGTGATGTCCCATGCCACTAACAGCCAAAATTTCAGCGCCTATATTTTACTCACCAGCACCTAAAATGGCCCAGAAGACACCACAAGCAGATAAGCACCAAGGGCACTGCATGAGTCCCAAACTTCCTGATATTATCAATTTAATTTTTTCAAGGGGACTTGGCAGTATTGTCATGTGGGTTCCAGCATCCAAAAATTCCAGAAAAATTTGAATTGCTTTTTTCTCTCCTTTATTTTTACAGGTATATAGGGCCACTGACCTCTGGTGGGGACTCAGAAACTTTGGCTCCATCCCTAAATATGCCACTCAGAACAAGATATGGGTCTACAATATTGTTAATCAAACAAATATCCCAACCAGGCTACATAAAACTTTCCTAACCTTTTACATATCTGTCCTTAGAGAGTGGGACTTCCTTCCTTTGAAGGCCGTAGTTACTCATGCTGGTTCCCTCTAAGAACCGCAGGAATCACTGAGCCTATCGTTCTTGTTTCTTCTCAGGTGCATCAGAGTCTCTCTGAGTTTTCATTTCCTTGGGGGCATCCCAGGACAGAACAGGGTAGTACGAATTTCCCTGCAGAGAATATGTTTCTTCTGGTGCCATTTTGTTACAAAGAAGATTTTTTCAGATAATTGACAAAATTTGAAAAATTCCTGAGGAATAGATAGAATAACATACATATTTCATTGGCTTATGAGGGTTATTTAGGAGAATATTCTGGTTTGTAGGGAGCAACAATAAAGTCTTGGTTGGTGAGACTATCAAGTCTCCAACACATTCTCAAATGGTTACCACTATAGGAGGGTGGTTACTTTGTACTGTATTTACATTTCTGCAAGTGTGAAATTGTTATTTCTTTTAAAAAATTTTAAAAATGTATTTTGATAATAATAGATGTATTTCAGCCAGGCTTGGAGGCTCAGCCTGTAATCCCGCGCCTTTGGGAGGCTGAGGTGAGTGGATTGCCTGAGCCTGCGGGTTCGAGACCCGCCTGGGCAGCGAGACCTCACCTCTACAATAAATCAAAAAATCAGCCGGGCGTGGTAGCGCATGCCTGTAATTCCGGCTACTTGGAAGGCTGAGGTGGAAGGATCGTCGGAGCCAAGCAGGTTGAGGCTGCGGTGACCGGGAGTGGCCACTGCACTCCAGTCTGGGCGACAGAGACTCCAACTCAAAAAAAAAAAAATAATAGATGTATTTCAAAGTATTTTTGTAAGGGCTTTAAGCCAATGTTGTTATCAATATAACATCATGCAATTTACTGCAGATACACAAAGATAATACTATGATTCCTCAATGAGTACCACTCTCAGATCCACCCTTAACTAGAGCAATTTGTTTCTTTATGCCCAAGAACTAATTGGGCCACCTGTTTTTCTTGGATTGGATACTCCCGAGATCTCTATCCTCTTGGCCTCATTGGGTATTATTTTCCCCAGTTCATCAGCATGAAGATATAACTAGTGAAACCAGATTTGTTTACTTTAATAAAAGACATTGTTTCTGGGCAACCCCCTCGGGACTCATCCCACTGTGGAAGCGTTTTTTGTCCTCTCAATAAATCCTGCTTTAAAAAAACAAAAAAGTTGTTGTTTTTTTCTCCAACTATAAAAGCCTGGATAAGTATTAACAGAAAGACTGGATCAATCCAGCTTCCAGTGTTCAATAGTCTTCAAAGTAGGAAGACCAACTTCACAGTCCCCAGGTAATGCTCTGAACTGCACTCCCCACCAGTATATTTCTGGGGGTTTGGGTGCAGGTATTCTACTGCCTGCTTTTCTTGAAAGGAGGTGAGAGCTTGATCTTGGGGAAAGGCCAAGTCAGAGAATTAAAAAATTCTCATTATTTTTTAATGAGAATGACTGCTACTCAGTGCATGTCCTTGCAATGCACCATCAATGCCACTTTTACTTTAGTTTTTAGTAGTGTGGCTACAGATGGAGACCGCCATTCAAAGTGAAACATCACAGAAGTCAAAATAAACTGCATACCACATTTTCTAACTTGTAAGTGGATAGTACACACTGGGCACACATGGGCACAAGGATGAGAACAGCTAGTCTTTATATGTGTTTTCTTTCACGGATGGTCTCACAGATCACAGTGCCCCATCGTCATCTTGCCGGAAGTTCTATGAATTCTTAAATAAAGTAGCCATGATGACCTGGATGGGATATGGGGATGTAAAACGACATGAGCCATGCTTCTTCACCACCATCTCGACCAGGGTTAATCCAACTTTTGCACCTTCTGACTCACAGACCTTCTCAGTTGTGTTGTTCCTTCATTCTGGGCTGGCTGAGCTGGGTACGCTGAGCCAATTCATGCATCTGCAGTCAGCTGGTAGATCACCTGTGGCTGGATGATCTAAAATACTTCCTTAACTTATCTGGTTGCTGATTCAGTGTGTAAGTTGGACAGCATTTGGTATCAATTTATGTGGGACAAGAAAGTAGGTCCTGTTTCCCAGTCTTTATTAAGTTTGTTGGTGGGTCAGTTCTGGGGTCTGAGTCCATTCAGTGGGCATGGTCTGGGAGAGATTCCACACTGACCATCAGTGATGTGTAAACTGAATCCACTGCAACTTACTCTTAAGAGCAGTTACAGTTGTCTTCTGACATATAAAAATTAGTCTTCCCCAGGGTGGCTGAACAGTGCAGCTCAGTCTATCCATTTGTTTTCCCTGATGCTTGCAGGTGTGAAAGAAACAAAATGGATCAAAATTTTTCAAAATCTTTGGATACATGACTTTGTTTTTAAAGTGGATTTAACAAAATCTATCTAGTAGTGAAAGATCAATAATGTGAATAGTTTTACTTGGACCTTCCCTGAAACAGTAGTATAAAATGTTGTACCTATCCCTTTACTGGAGAGGAACATGTGCTGAGAACAACTGCAAGGGTGAGGTGGGGAAGAGAAACAGAGTCTTTATTATCTCTGAACCAATTCACCTGCATGTACACCGGTAGCTATTCAACCAAAACAAAATCCAAAATGCGTATTAGTTTTGTGTGGTCATGAACCGGCCTTAATCATAAAAGTATTAGTTTGAATGGATTTAATTGACAAGTAATTGTAGATACAACAGAGAGGATTTGGATGATCTTTCATATATTCTTCTCCACTCTTATGTCTAGCTGCTTAAAGGCCACTTGGACCTCCTCCATTGTCCTGCAGCTTCCGCCAGGGCAAGACTGTTACAGTTGGCAGGGCCCCATGTATGGTGCCTGAGGTGTAGCCCAGGCACTCAGGGTCCAAAAAAGTCGCCTGCAACCCACTCCTCTGAGATCTCCACAGTCTTGCTTTATGGTGCTTGCTCCCCAAACAAACAACACATGTAGGCAGCTACGCCTCAGCAAGCAGGGAGGTTTGTGTTCAGGGCTGCACTACTGTGGGAGGAACTTTTATATCTTGGTGGCAGTAATAAACTCCAAAATCCCCAGCTTCCACCCTGCTGATTTTTAGTGTGAAATCAGTGCCTGACCCACTGCCACTGAACCTGTCTGGGATCCCAGAGGCCCTATTGGAAACCATAGGGATCAGGAGCTGTGGAGACTGTCCTGGCTTCTGCAGGTACCAATGCAAATAGGTGTTTCCATTACTGTGTAGGAGGCTCTGACTAGACCTCCATGAGATGGAGACCACCTCTCCAGGGGTGACGGACAGGGAGAGTGGAGTCTAGGTCATCACAACATCCCCACCACATCCTGAAATCATGAGAGAGAAGTACAAGGTTATGTACAAGCATTGGAAGACATTTTCATTATTTTCTTTCTGTTATTTCTTTATGCTAAATCATAACTTTTGTGAGTGCAACTTTGATTTATATCCTCCACATATCCTATTTCAAAAAGAAAAGATATTTTAAGACACAATGACGACTCTAAAATTCTCCCATACCATCCCCTTTTTTCTCTGTCAGAGTCTTCCCCTGGAAACAAAACTTGTTACCTCTGGAATCTTCCTCACTCTCACTGATCTAAATATCACATACCCTACCCTGAAGGACAAGACATAGACATTTGTCCATCTAACACATGGACAGAACACACATGAGTGTCAGTGGAGCCCCAGAGCTCACGCCCCCCTCCCAATTCCCTTTCCTCATTGTCCTCTGCCTTTACCAAGGTTCCAGAGCATCAGCAGCCCCAGGAGCTGAGCAGGGAATCTCATCTTGAGAAGTAGAACTGAGGAACCCTGATCAGTCAAGGCAAGGTCAGAGCTGAGCTTTTATCTCAGATTCAGAAGGGAAGTTCCTCCCCAGGGAACAGTATGCAAATCCCCTAATGGGTGCAGTGGTGTGGAAAGAGCCAAGGGGAAGGTGAGGGCCTCTCTTGTAAACAAAGTGACATAAAATGTTCTCTGTATTTGAAGAAAAAACAATAGAGACATAGTTGATGTTGCCTGAGTGGGTGAAATAATATTTTAAAATATTTCCTTCTGTTTTCTCTAGATGATTTGTATTTCTTTTGCACTTTTTTAGGCACATGCCACGCTTTTTTGTGAAGGGTTGAGTCTTTATCAATATTTGGTTATTCTCATTTTTTAATCCACTTAAAAGTGTATGTTCAGTGAATTTTAGATTTTTTAATTGAAATAAGACCCACAGAGTAAAGAGCAAAAATCTTTAATGTGTAACTGAATTAAGCTTATGTAAATTCACTTTGTAGATAGAACTAGAGAAAATCCCGAGTTCTCCTTATGCTTACTTCAGGCCCCATTTCAGTCAGCAATGCTCCTTTTCTCTCAACCAAGATAACTGTCATTTTGACACAGATCACAGTAGTTTGGGTTTTTCTGGGCTTGAGCTTCACATATATTGAAGAAGTATTTTTTGCTTGTTTGTTTCTGTTTTCTAACTTTTTAAAATCACACTTTCAAGGGCTTTATTCCTACCTGTATCCTTGAAATGCTGTCTGTTGTCTTTTCCTGAAAGATTTTTCCTTGAATAGATTCCAAAACAGATCTTGTTATTAATTAATCCATTCTTGTTTAACAATAAATACTTTGCTTTCATTTTTGAATGAATTTTCACTGGAAACTGAATTATTGGTTGCCCTTTCCCCCTAGCGTTTGATAATGTCATTTCCTTGTCAAAATTCTAGTTTCCATTGGTCATGATGAAAATTAAGCCTGTAGCTGTATTTTTGTTTCCTGTATATACTGTGACTAGTTTTTGTTGATGCAGTCAAGATTTTCTATTTGTCTTTCAACATTTTAACTATAATGTGTTTAGTTATTTAGGTCACAATTTTTCCCAGATACTTTCTTCTACTTTGTGATTTTCACTATACATGTTGGTATTTTTCACATTGTCCTATAAGTTTCTGAAGTCTGAGGTCTTAAGCATTTTTATTTTTCTTTAATCTTTTGGATTAATTTCTTTCTTTCTTTTTGTTTTTTTTGGGTCAATTTCAATGATTCTTCTACCATCCTAAACTGTCATTGAACGTGTCTAGTGAATTTCGCACTTTATTGTTCTTTCTATTTCTAGAATCCCATATAATCCCTTGTTCATAGTTTGTTTCTCTGTTGCAAATCTCTATTTGTTGAGTTATTGTCTTTCTATTTTTTTAAAGTCTTTGAACATAGTTTGAAAATAAAAACCTAAACAATTATTGTTTGTTCTGTTGGCCAATGCTGTGGGTAAGATGCAAAGAAGTTCATAGAAATTAGATTAAGAAAAATAGTTTATTTCAAAAGAAGATTAAAGAGAGAAAGAGAGGATGAATCCACTTATCAAAGAAGAGAAAGGGGCCATACATCTGAAGAAAATGTAGCAGCCAGTGCTGGAGACTGAATGCTTTTAAAACTTCTTTGGAGGGTGAGAAGGTTACTGTGTAGATGGTGTGGTTGATGGTCTGTGTCACATAAGTCAGGAGGTGCTGATTACAATAGATTAGGTCAGGTTGACCCTTTATGGCAGAAAGACAAATACTTTGGATAGAAAAATAATCAGTTTAAAGTATGCTTGAGGGGTATCAAAATAGTCATCAGTGACCATCTCTCATAAACCAGTTTTGGCCCCTGTTAATGATTAGAGTGTAAGTTAAAATAAAATGCTAAAGAAGCATGACAAAGCTTATAATGAATGCTCTATGACTAAAGTGATCCCGTTTTGGTGTTTCATCCTTTCATTTATATAATAACTGCTTTAAAGCCAATAATTTAGAACAAGTCAGAATTAGCTTCCACTGACTATTGTTGTTTTTGTTGTTGTCATTTTGTTTTTGTTCCCTCAATATTGGGCATACTTTTCTGTTCCTTTGCTGGATTTAAAAAATTTAAATCTGCACATTTTAGATAAACTTTGATTTATATTTTATTGTTCTGACCATTGTTGAGTTTCTTCTGTCACTTGTCTTGGCTTATACTGAAAAATCGGACACCTTCATAATGTTTGACCGCTAATGCTTGTGCTCATTTTTTACTTAATTTTAATATTTAGCTTGAATTTCTAGGAATTTTCCATATATGAGGTGGTACTAAAGAAAACCTCAGAAATTATTTTTTTTAATTGTGTGTTTTTTCTTACCTGTCTAAATTTCAGGTATCTTCAAAGTACTCTCTGATGCAATACACCTATTGAGATATTAAGATTCTTTTTCCACTGCTTAACAGTTTTTGAATGAATATATTTTGATGCCTTAAGTTCTTAGACTATTTTTTGTTTCACCTCTTCCAAATTGGCAAAATATTTCCCTTTAAGGAGTTTTCTCATCAGGGAAACAAAAAAAAAAGTTGCCAGGGGCGAGACTGTGTGAATGGGGGGGAGGGACATGGGAGTCATGCCATTTTTGGTCAAAAACTACTGAATATTTAGCTCAGTGTGGGCAGATGCTTTGTCATGGTGGAAGAGTCAATCATGTGTTTACAACTCGGAATGCTTCTTCTGCAACACAGATGCAGAATGCTGATGCTGATGGGTTTTAAAACACTTACCTAGCAGAGGAAGCCTGTTCTACAGGAAGGCCGCCCTCCAAAAAAATATTTTTTGGGGAGTCTCCCTACTCTTTGCATGGCTTTGTAGTCACCAAAGATTGGGCAGAAGTTTTGCAAAATATCTTGAGTTCATAAATCTATCTTCTGCCAACTGATCTGTAAGTAGTTTCAGGAGTCCATGCAAATGCAACTAGTTCTTATTTCTCTTAGCTTGTACTTTTAACAGGAACCCCATTGGTCTCAGTCATTCATATGTGAAGCTTTTAAGTCCTGAGAATGTGTGCAGAGATTTTACCAGTATTTCTCTGTTCTATCTTTTCCAGAAATCAACTGCTGATATTCAGTCTTGTACTATCTGCCCCTACTAGGATTTTCCTTAGACTATCTAATCTGTGGGCTTTTTTTTCCTTTTGTTTGTTTTCTCTAGAGTTCACTTTCATCTGAAAACACTGAAGAATTTTGCCCACTCTCTACTCCAATTCATGTCTGCCCATTTGGCAGCAAGCTGCTAATTTTTGCTGCTATCATCATATTGGAAAAACTCCAGTTCTATAATCCATTCTGACTAAGCTGGGATGGAAGGGAGCAGTCTCAGGCAACAGGTCACAGACTTTTCCTTTCCTGACTAAAAGCAGTAGTCCTTTTTTTTTTCCAATAAAGAACATACTTTTAAAAAATTTTAAAAATATTTTGCCAATTTTCGGAGTGCTGACATAACTTTGATGCTTTTTCTGCTTTTTCTTACATTTGTGTTTATTTTTTATTTTTTGCAGAGATGGTTTAATAAACTCTTTGTAACACTATAAATAGAGATGCCTTTCAAACTAAATTTAAAGGAACATACTGGCCACACTGAAAGGAAATGTGGTATGGGCAAATATAATTTTGAAACTGAGAATTTGAACTCTGCATCCTCATTTTAAAAATAAATTATGCTTCTAACAAGTGCACTCCAATGCCTAGATTTCACATTCCCAGAAGAAATTTTAAAATACGTTTTGTGTATCTTAGAACTGAGCAAATAAGTGAATATATTCTATATAATGGGAATCCAGTGTTGTCTTTAACAGAAATGAGAAACACAAATAGGGAAAGGTGGAAAATGTGGACTCTTGTGAAATTGTTTGTTAAGAATTCATGCTCTTTTCTTATTTTTATTTAGTTTAATTTTGAAATGTTTTAGACTTAAAATTTGAATTATAATGAAAAGATTTTACCCTATACTCTTCAAGCAGCTTCCTCTAATGTCAACAACATGCATAACCATGATTTAAATATCAAAGCCATTCAATTAACATAGATACAATGTTGTTAGTTACCTAATTTGCAGTCTAATTTGAATTTCATTGTTTTTCCAATAATGTCCTTTTGCACTTTGTATGTTACAAGTCAAGATATCATATTGTATTTAGTAGTCCTGTTCTTAATATCCTCCTATCTGTGATAATTTTTTTAGTTTCATTTTTTTTTTATGATCATGAAATTTTTGAATTGCATAGACCAGTTATTTTAGAGAATATCCCTTTAAATGAGATTGATGTCTCTTATTGATTAGATTCACATCTTTCATTTTTGGCAAACATATCACAGATGGGATGTATGTGAATGTGCCAATGTGCCAAATCAAGAATTACAAAGGTCAACGTATTATTAGTGGTGATAAGTAAATGCAGCCAATGGAACTCTTTTTGGAAGGAAGTCTTGGACAAAGACAACTAAGACAGCTGCTTCAGTCACTGCTCTTATTTAGATATTTGTTGACTTTCATAGGAATAATTGATTTCCATCTAAACCTGTTTTTTTGTCTTTATTTTACGCTATAAGCCTTTTAAAGTCTACTGCACAATATAAAATATTGAAGAAATAAATTAGTTGTCAGTGGGGTGCAGTGACTCATGGCTGTTATCCCAACACTTTGGGAGGTGGAGGCGAGAGTATTTCCTGAACACAGGGGTTCAAGACCTGCCTGTGCAACTAGGGGAGACCTCGTCTCCCCAATTAAAAAAAAATTAGCTACTTGACTGGTTGAGTCAGAAGGTTCACTTGAACCTAGCAGGTCAAGGCTGCAGTAGCCAAGAGTGTGGTGTTGTGCTTCAGCCTGAACAATAGAGTGAGATTTTGAACCAAAAAAAAAAGTTGTCTTTTAAATGGAAAATGTTTCTGTAATGGCCATTTACTATTGAAGTATTGGTAACCTGAAGACAGAAAAAGCAGAATGGAATGTATTAAAACATGGAAATATCTGCAAACAGACAGCTGTTACTGAATCTACTGTTTGGAAAAATAGATATAATTTTATAGCACTTAGAATATTGCAGAAATCAAATGGACAGGATCAGTGTGCATTGAGGAACTTCTACTGAAGAGATTGAGACACTATTGGTGCCAAATTTGGATTATCACAGTTCAGACATTATTTATGATTCTGGTGACTCACTCTAAGAATATTTGACTACATATGCATGGCAATTACTTCTAGAAATATGTACTTTTCCATGTTTTCAATATCTGGTCTGATTAACCTATGAAATTGTGTCTTTAGATGGTTGGGAAAAGCAAATGTGTTAAAGAGAATGGAGACTGTGGTTTATATAGAGAGAACCAACAGACCCTTACTAAATATAGTTAATCTGATTTAGTCTTTTGGAGAAAAACACTTAGGAGGAAAGTGTTTGAAAAAAGTCACATGTGGTTTAAAAAAATCAAATACAACTTGAAAACTCTGTCAGAGAAAACAGATGATTTTGCAAAAAGGTGAAGTGACAGATCAGTTAACCAAATCACTCTCATATATGCACTTTCACTTCGCTCCTTTTCCCCCTGTAGCTCTGAGAACTCAAAAGGGCTTAAGAAAACTTTTTCATGTTTTTGTAAAATGATTTCTATGTATTCTAGGCAATTTTCTAATTATTTTGGTTAATTTATGACCTAATGAAATTTTCTTGCCACATTCCTAGACTTGCTAAAAATACATGAAAGAACATACATGTAAAATTCTGACATTTGGGGGAAATTCTAACCTCTACTTTGCTGTGAGCTCTTAATTTCCCATTAGCAACATCATTTCTGGAAGCATATTTCCTAAATTCCCTTTTCTTTCTGTGGTTTCTTGTATAATTGCTCAACAAGGGGCGCTTTCATAAGATTTCATAAGTTAGAAGAGGACGATTCAATATTCATTGACACCTGTAGGCAGATTTGTGGACTGAGGTGAGGATGATAGAATCAGCTGAAGAGGTGCTGCATCAGCTGAGAGCATCAGCACCCACACTCCTGAGATTTCCAGACAGGTCTGAGGACCACATAGTTAGGCAGCCTGTATGTTTATTTTATTTTATTTTATTTTAAGCAAAAGAAAAGTTTATTTAAAAGTAAGTTAGAGAGAGAAAATGGAGAAAGAAGATTCACCTCCCCAAGGTGGGGGAGAGGGACCAAAGCCAGGAAGCATGGCGACAGCCATGGCTCAAAAAGCACATGGCCACACCATACTCTAGCAAGGCAATGGCCGCTGGTTGCTTGTGGTTGAGTCCTTTTAACCATTCCCCTAGACGGGGAAGATCATTAAGGTGATTGGGTGGTGGTCTGCTTCCACATCATCACAAAGGAGCAGACAAGCGCAGGTACTGATGATGTCAAGTGATGGACAGCAGACAGATGGGTGGGTTAGTTACATGATTGTTGCCATGGTGGGGCTCCTTTGTGTCAGGGGAGTTTCCTGCAAGAGACTTGTTAGACATTTGCAACTCACAAATTCCTTGACCAAAGGTGGGGTGGTCGTATTATTACTTTTGACGTTGGCCTTGACAAGGAATCAAAAGTTTACTAGAGATTATTATGCAAAACAATGAATGATTTGGCTGTCCTGGTCTTGCATCTGAAGGAGATTTACTGAGGTGGGATGGGATGGGATAGGCTGCTGCTTGTTTTGCAGTAGAATATCTGAATGCCTTCTAATGGCTATGCTGAGGCAAAAAGACTAAACCAAGAATTAGCTAAGTTTCTTCTAGGTTTCTATAGGTACTTTTCATTCCCCACTCCTGCTCTTGGAAATATTCTTATGATCCTGGGAAATGGGGCGAAGATCATTCTTCTGTATCTACTTCCTGCTGAAATGGGCCGTAGAGATGTCCCTACCTATCTATTTTCAAGGGCCTCAACAGGAAACTGCGGAACCTTAACCGAATACTATTTAGATTTCATAAAACATTGAGAGCAAGCACAGGCAAAATTATTAAGCAAATGATGTTGGAAAAAAAAGGCTATTGTCCCAAAAGCAATTCTGAAAAAGTGAGAGTAGTCCTGCACATCATATGTATGTTTAGCCAAAGCTTCTAATTCATTAACGTAAGTTGAAATATTCTCTTGGAAATTATCTATAGTTGTACCTTAACAAGGAAAGACAGTCACTTTGACAAAGTCTGAAGAAAGAAGAATTGAAAACATTAGAGACATGTAGTTAGGTTGTAGCTTAAACAGAATTTAAAACAGGTAACAGTGGCAAGAGAAAACAGTTTCCTTTGTTTTTATAGTAGGTCTGATATACTTTTACAACAATTGATATGCTAGAGGGTGAAGTCCAGTTATTTTGCCATTCATCCTATGTTGGATAGCGATCCTTGTGCCTGGTCTGCAGGAAATTCAGGAGGAGGGTGTGGGGCAGGTGTGGTTCCTGGAGCTTGCTTTTTATCTCACCCTAGAGGGACTGAATTGAGAACTTGGAGAGTTTAAGTATTAATTTTTTTTTTTTTTTGAGTTGGAGTCTCACTCTGTCGCCCAGACTGGAGTGCAGTGGCCTCAACCTGCTGGGCTCCAGTGATCTCCGCCTCAGCCTTCCAAGTAGCTGGAATTATAGGCATGCGCTACCACGCCTGGCTGATTTTTTTGATTTATTGTAGAGATGAGGTCTTGCTGCCCAGGCGGGTCTCGAACCTGTGGGCTCAGGCAATCCACTCACCTCAACTTCCCAAAGGCGCAGGATTACAGGCTGAGCCACCAGGCCCAGCTGTATTAAAATTTTTTAAAGCATAATGTCATAACACAAGATTACAGTAGTAATTGCAAAAGTTATCCATTTAACTGAAGTGATAATCCAAAGATTTTGAAAAGAAAAAAAAAAACCTCGCTTTTTTGTAACAAAGATGGTGGGGAAGGGCTAACTGAATTTTGTCTCTTTCTTTTCCCCTCTTTTGTTTAAAGGGGAAAATTCCTTTTGATAAGGCTATATGATTTCAATATGGATGGCCAGGACCAAAAGGCTGGCACCTGTGTTAAATTAAGAATTAATTTGGGTTCCAGTGCCCTATTTACCTGGGGGATTGTTGGGGTGATGGTGAGCTAGTGCCAGGCAGTTTAGCAGTTTTGCAGGCTTCCATAAGTGGCCACCATTTGTGGACCAAGTGTTCTCCCCTCTCCTCAGAAGAGAGTGTACCTGCTTTCCAATGGCTCTTTGACTTGTGCAATGGATGAGGTCCAGGAGGTGTAGGCCTCTTTGGGGCAACTATGCTTTCAGTGTCCCCACAGATGGTACCCCCATAAGAAATGGACACCATCCCCTTAGCAGGTTTGTTCTTACCAGGTGTTTGATGGGTAGTTGGAGTTTTGTCACTAATGGTGCCTGCCAATTGGGGTGCCTCTTTAGCACTCTGGTTCTGCAGCCCTCCATGTTGTACCCTGTTGTTTTTCTAATGTTTTAGCTAGGAAAAAAAAACAAAACTCAAAAGTTCTTTTTAATAGGCTACACATAGAACATTTTGATTATTTCTGTCTGTAATGGTTTGATGCAAAACCCTTTGGAGTGAACAGACCTAATCACAATACACTTTAACACTTTATTATGTATTTTCAGAAAAACAATATGATGTTTTCCTACATAATCCCAGTACAAATTTGAAAAACTTTACTCCATCTAGTTCTCTACATTAACTTTATATTTTGACAATTTATGCCCAAAAATGTCCTTTATAACAAAATGTCCCCCAGGTCTTCAACATGAATGTGTAAGGATCTGTGCCTACTTATTTGTAATTATGAACACAGCCTGTATGTTTAAAAGAACAGGAGCCCTCTGACTTCTACTGGCCCACCAGAGATTTCCCTATTACCTGTACCATCTTTTATACTACTATACTCCAGGCTTATATTTTCAGTTCTAATTCCCATATTAAAATAATTCTTTCTTGGAATCTGTAGAGTAGTTTCTCTTTTAATGTATTAACCCTGACTAATGAAATAAAACAAATTCCTCTAGTTTCATAGTCAATATCCTTTAATAAATTAGGAGAGACATTATCATGTCTGTACTGCTGGGGCTGGGGAAGAAGAAAGAGAATACAGAGGAGTCTCCCTGGTCCCTTCTACCAAACCTTGACTAAGTCTGAGAAATATTCTCAACAGATGCAGGCACCAGGAGGAGCATGAGGCGTAGCCCATCACACATCTGCTTCCCTAAGAGCTTTATGTTCCAACTTGAGATACTTTGGGAGGGGTACTGCTGGTCTTTTGACAATATAAGTTGCAACATCTTTAGGTTGTAGGCTGCTGATGGTGAGAGTGAAATCTGTCCTGGGCCCACTGCCAGTAAGCCTTTAAGGGACACTGGTTTGCAAACTACATGCAACATAGATCAGGAACTTAGGGACTTTTCTTGGTTTCTGTTGATATCAGACTAACCATCTTCCAATGCTCTGACTTGCCCAGCAAGTGATGGTGACTATGTCTCTTACAGAGGCAGACAGGTATGATGAAGACTGGGTTATCCGGCTGTCACATCTAGACCTGAATTGCAAAAATAATATCAAATATCCAAACTTCTGTGAAAGACCAAGCAGTACTGTTCACATTGGCTGAGTCAATTCCTAATGTCTTCCTCCTTACTTGGGAGCCAGAGCAACGTGAGCAATAAGAACTGAGCAGGGGCCCTCATATCCATGCAGTGTCCTGACTGGGACTAACTCCTGCACGGGATATGACCAGCCTATTAACACATCTTCAGGGTATTTGGGTTGTGCTCTGGGCACATGCAAATCAGTAGGGGATTGGGCAGGCTGGGCACAGTGGCAGGGCTGGCTCATCTCAGCAATTCAGCACAGATGCAGTATCTCAGGTCAGACAATGACAGCACAAATTTCTCACTGGGGGATATTTTGTTTTAAAAGACATTTTTGGGCATAAATTGTCAAAATATAAAATTAATGTAGAGAACTAGATGGAGTAAAGTTTTTCAAATTTGTACTGGGATTATTCAGGAAAATATTATATTGTTTTTCTGAAAATGCATAATAAAGTGTTAAAGGGTATTGTGATTAGGTCTTCAACACACGGTCAAATAGTTTCAGTGGAGAGGAATAGATATTTTGTGGCACACTTTGAATTTATGTGAGGATGAAATTCATATTTTTTTTTACAAAGAACAGAGTACCATATGTTCTCACTCATTAGCGTACCTTGAACAATTATAATACTATAAGAAAGCATTTGGCAGTAATGGGAAACTGTCACGGGGAGGGGGGTGGAATTGGCAGTTGAGGGAAACTGCTAGGGGAGGGAGGGGCATACCTCATCAACAAGGGTACTGGCATAATCAATGTTTGGATACCTAACCCTGAATTGTACCCCACATCTTTATAATAAAATAAAAATAATAAAAATAAAATAAAATAAATTCAAGTTTTTAATAAAAAAAGAGCATTTATCATGAGCATGTTAAAGAATCTCAAAATCATTTTGTAATGACCTTAAACAATTTTCATTACTAGTGTAAGGTCAAGCAATTCACCATAGGTGTACAAAGATAACGAAATGATTCCTCAAAGGGTGTGTCACTCACAGATCCATCATTATTCCAAGCTGTAGGTCTCTTTAAAACTTAGGGACTAAATGGGATTCACCTTATTCTACATTTGGGAGCCCCATATTCTATCCCCTTTTCTGCCATTTGGTATTCTTTCCCAAGGTTCATCAGCATAAAGAGTTCACCTGCGATGCCAGATCTGCTTATTTCAACAAATATCTGTTACTTTCTCTAACCAAGGAGACTGGTTTAGGAAAAATGACAACCTTGGTTCAGTCCTGGTCCATTCCCTTCTAAGTAGGAATATCAAGATTATATTCCTTGAGTTTGCTCTGATCTACACTCCTTACCTGCTTGTGCTTGCACAGGTTTATTTGGAGTTTGGATTTCTAGAGAACAGAAGAGGAGGAAGCTCTGGGGAAAGGACAATAAATGAACCCTCATTCATAAGTAAAATCTGCTGTTGCTCATTGCATGTCCCTTTCATGTGCCATCAATGAAGCTTTTCTCTTTTACTATTTTCTACTGAGTGGGGACATCATCCTAATCCAGATGCCAGCCTCCTTGTCTGCATATCCAGGGGAGAGAGTCTCCATTTCCTGCCAAGCCACTGCATATGTGCTTGGAGAAATCTCATGAATCTACATAAAACTCCAACACAAATTTGAACCTCTATACTTCCTATGTCTGTCTTTGCTCATAGTGTCCCAGATTGGTTTAGTGGAGGAAAAACGGAACTATGTGAGCATCAGTTGACTGGAGCCCAGAAACTCAGAGAATATTGTTGCATGCAGGGCTGTGGGTGGCCAGCCCAGGGCAGTAAAGCTTGTGTAGTCCTCTTATGATCTTTCATAAGCCTTAATTTTAAAGAAATTTACTTACATCCAACTTGTCAGGAGCCAATTCTTAAAAGACATAGCACTAGACTGACAATCTGCATCTTTTTTTTTCTGCATCATGTAGCCATTCTACCTGGATTCCTAATCTAAACCCCTTTACTGTACTTACACTGACTTCCCACAATCATAGCTGCCCCTCACTGTTCTCTCTGAAACTGGGAAGGCAGCTCTGCCTGGACATGTGGCAGAACACAGGGTCTGGAATGAGCTTCCTCTAGGACAGATCTCAATCAGTGAGAACAGAAGAGGTGTATGTATATTCCAGTTCCTCACCTCTCAGGTGTGTTGGGAGCAGATGTGATGTGGGAGCAGACGAGCACTGTAGCAGGCCTTGAGTAAAGGACCGAAGTGAAGGCAAGGTCTTGCTTAATGGCCCCAAGCTCATAGGCAAGGTCTCGGTTGGTAACTCTGCATCCTAGCCAAAGGCAAGGGATGCAGCCTGCTACCTGAAATGGTGTCTCAGATGTCCACACATCCAGTTGCACATAGCATAAATAAAGCCTTAGCCATAACAAGATAACCGTGAAACAACTCGCCCTTAGGTAGCAATATAATTCTGTTATAGCTCACAGACCTTGAATTCCTTCCAACTTCTTTGTGTTTAATTTTAAAATAAGCATGCTGAAGTAGTTTGGAGCCACTTCTCCTTCATCAGCGGAAGGTGTCCCAACTGGCTCTAGCTTTTCTTTATGTCTTTGTGTCTGTTTCTTTCTTAATCTCTTTCCACTCTCAGGACCCTCAAGACAGCCGTGCCAGCCGCGGCACAGGTGGAATAATTCAGAGACATTTTTTCCATATTTCCATGAGTGCTTGGTCTCCAGTTGTCCTCAGTGATAGTTGCCTATTGATGTGTCTTTCACCATTCATTTCTTCCCTGTCAGATACTTCTTTATCCCTCCCATGTTTTCCTGCATGGGAACACACGTGGTAATCCCTGGACCTTACAGTAACATGAAGGAGTATCACAGTTAGAGAGAAGATGCGACAATTTTTGGAAGAGATTTTGGAATGACGAAGGAAGAGACTGTGGATCCAGGACTGGGGGAAACATCTTGAATATGGAAAGCAGAAAACTGGTTTTTCTCCCCTGGAGCCCCCAGAAAGAATACAGCCCTACACACTCTTTAATTTTAGCTTACTTAGTGAGATTTCTTACCTATAGAATTGCAAGATGATACATTTTTGTTAGAAGACAATAAAGTTGTGATAATTTGTTTCTGCAGCAATGAGTAACTAATACGGGGTAAAGAATGTCTTTTTTTCTCTCTCATGTGGTTGTTCATTGTTGTCTCAAACATTGCCATTGTGTTATCACTTGATGTCATCTTTGACAAGAGACAGAACATTTTACTGTGAGGAGAGAGAGCATCAGAATTCTTCTTAGGTGAGAAATCTCTTAGAATTTCTTACATAGCTTTTGTACAATCTGCATATTTGAGAGTCTAGGGGTCAGCTCTCCCAGATCATGGGTGGGGGGAGTTAGTTATTTGACTTTTTTCTTTTCATTTTAGAAGAACATATTTGATTTTCAGGGTACAATAGGAGAGCAGAGGGCAAAGTAAGAGAGACTGGAAGGTACAAAAGTGATGAAGATGAGGACAGGGCAATGCAAGATATATCCCTATCACCAAAACTGAAATAAAATCTTTTAGTGTTTGTAAAGGCTTTGGCAGAGCAATATTTTGTAGAGAAAATTACAGAAGAGATTGAGGTTAAGACCAGGGTCAGCATAAGGTAGGGCAAACAATACCATCCTGGTTTTGTCTCTTCTCTTATTTGATAGGTCCTGGGCTCATCTAAGGGATAAAAGTGACCATGTGGAATGAGCATATTTAAAATTAGACAGACATTGGCTCAAATCTCAGCCCCAGACCTTGCTGATCATGTGACTTTAAGCAAACCACTTATGTGCCCAGAAGACAGCTTTCTCATCTGTGGAATGGAACTCTACGGATATCAAGGAGTCTCCTGCAGCTTTGACTTTATGATGTGCAGTGAAAATAATTGTTCTTAGGGAAGACAACCCAGTGCTCTGTTTTTGCATCTTTAAATATCATAAAATTTTGAAGAGGCTATGTAAGATGAGAGTAATCATATAATTTTCACGTAGAAGTCATCAATATTTATTTTACAACTAACATGTGCCTCACTATAGGGTTTGGATTTCATATGGATCTTTCTACAATAAAAAGTCTACCATTTAGGTATAGCATTAGCAAGTTTCACAAGGAAATTGCCCACAACCTTAGCACATTTATTCTGGGTTTTCTTTGACCCCATTTGTGTTACTTTTAAGCACTATTGTGACAAATTACCAATGATTTTGTTGATGACAGCAACAGAAATGTACTCTCTAACAGTTCTGAAGGTTGGAAGTAATCAGTTTCAATAAACCAAGGCTAGGTATCCACAGGCTAGGTTCCTCCAGAAGCTCTAGGAGGCAGCCTGTTTCTTGCTTCTTCCAGTTTCTGATGGCTACAGCTTTTCTTGGCTTGTGGTTACATAAGTATAATCTCTTTCTATGGTTATATTGCCTCTTGATGTACTGTCTAATCTTCCTTTGTCTCTCTCATGGGGACACTTGTGATTGCACTTAGGCCTGACCCAGCAAATGATTCAAAACAATCCCACTCTCTTAATATTCTTAATTTACATTTGCAAAGATACTTTTCTCATAAATTAACATTAACAGCCACTATGGAATATAACTAATATTTTGTATTTTGAGTTCTGTATTCTGTCTATTAGACTATCACAGCATCAACTTTCAGTGTATGCACCTTTCTTTCTTTCTCTCTCTCTCTCCTTTTCTCTCCCTCTGCCCTCTTTCTCTGAACTTTTCACCTCCATGGGTCAAAAATTACTTCACTTTCCCAAGCAAATCCAGTGCCAACCATGTCCAAGTTCAGAGTTCAAAAAGACACACACAAGAGGGGTTTGCTAAGGATTGGTTTAAAAACTTGTTTTGGCCCCCATTATCATGCAGAAGAAGGACACAGTCAAATAGAGTCCTTAAGACATAAAATTGGCCAGCAGGTATATAAAAAGGTGCTCAAAGTTACTAACCATTAGGAAAATGCAAATCACAGTCACAATGAAATATCATCTCACAATTTTTTATCATATTTATTATCAAAAAGTGAAGAGATAAGTGTTGGCAAAAGTTTGGAAAAAATAAAGACCTTCTACAATGTTGGTAAAACTTTAATTAGCATGGTCATCATCAAAAAAAGTATAGAAGGACCTCAAAATAATATAGAGCTACCATGTGATCCAGAAATTCCTCTGCTGAGTATGTATCCAAAGTAAATGAAATCAGCACTTCATAAACATATCTATACTCCCATGTTTGTTGCACCATTATTCATGATAGCCCGTGTGTGTGTGTGGGTGTGTGTGTGTGTGTGTGTGTGTGTGTGTGTGTTTGTATAAAATAAATCCAGATATTGAATCAAAACTATTAGTTGGTAATTATTTTAAATGGAATATATTTAAACTTAATACCTGTATTTCTATACATTTGTTACTAAATTTGGACATCTATCAACTGTCATTTTCAAGGTGACCTGATCACCATCATTTCTTCAGTGATTTTATTCCTTAATTTTTAAGATTTGTGTGATTATGTCATATATATTTATTTATTGATGTGGAGCTTAAAGTTTTTTTTAATGTAATGCCAAAGCCTGCATCTCTACATAGAAGAGACAAAGAATTTCTACTTTCTATTAGGATGTGGTAGGTCTTATAACAACAACAAAGCAGGTGCAAATAATGTAGGAAAAAAAAAGATAGGAAAATTCAAAAATTATGTTTGTAATACATTAGAGCACAATCGAAGTAATGAAGACCAAATGAGCTCAAGTTCCAAGGAAGAAATATAATTTTGTAGATGAGCTGATGTTCTCCGGTCATTTTGTTTCCTACTGATATTTCCAAGATTTGATATTGGCAGAGATTCTCATGGAGCCCAGACAGGAGACTCAACCGAGTTAAAGACAGGGACTTGAAGTTGTCTTAGTAAATTTGAAAAGAATTCATCCTTTAACCTCAGACTGGATTTTTCCTTAGGACATTTGATAAGGTCTGAGATGGAAAAATTGGCTTAGTGCATGAGTCAGAGAGACCAGTGAAATCTCTTACATTCCCATGGGTATTCCTCCTGGACCGCTGCACTTGATTGTTCTTTATCTATGTCTGAGATATGACTCTTAAGACCCCCTCAACTGCATCTCCTGCTAATTATCTCAGCTCTGGTTCAGCCTTCAACATACTCTTTGTTTTATTTACTTGGTCTCTCTTGAATGACCATTTTCCCACTGGGAAACCAAATGAGACCAGTCATCTCCAGGTGTATAATGAGGATATGGTCAGCCTTTGGAAACTTATTTTTACCTTACTGAGTTAAATACGTATGTGTGATATGGCCTATTGTGCATTTAGAGGAGAAACTCACAAACCATTGAGTCACCAAGGACCTAGAGCGCTGTGTGATGTACCACTTCCCCATGAACTTGCAATGACATAGAATTCAACTCTGGTTCTTCCCAAGAAATATATCAGAGACTTTATCTGAAGTCATATCTCAATTTAACCTCACCAAAATCACCACTCCAGCAAAGGAAAACCACAAAGGTGGATATTGTGCCAACAAGCTGCCTTGTAACAAGTGCTTCACATTTTCATTTACTTCCTCTACCAAAGTCTTCATAGTTTACCGCAAACCACATGGCAAAAAATGACTTACATAGTTTCCTGTATTTATCAAAATTCTGTTGATTGTTCCATACATTTCCAGGTTCTCTAATTAATCCAGACTTGGTTCTTGATTGTATTTTAAAATGCAGCATAGGAATTTTAAAAACGTCATTTTCTGTTTCTAGCAGTTTTGACTGAGATTGCTCAAAGACTTTTGGCAGTTGGTCTTTGTTATTAAATAAATTTACTGAAGTACATCTACTAATGAAAAAAAAAGAATGCGAATTATATTTCCTGGTTACTCTCCTGAGAGCAGTAGTATAAAATCCTATGCCTGTTCCACTTCTAGTGAGAGAAATGAGTGCTAAGTATTAATGAAAGTCAATAGTGGAGGAGGATAGAGAGAGTGTCTTCCCATTTCCAAATATCTCACTGAAAATATACCAGTAACAGCTAATTCAAACTAATACTAAAAAGTGAACCAAGATTGTGTTGCCATGATTCAGTCTCAGTTGTATGACTATCATACTGAATGAATGTAACTGACAAATGTATACAAGGGAGAGAGGATTAGGATGAACTTTCAAGCCAGCTCTTTGTTCATCATGTCTCGTGGCTCAGTGGGCACTTGGACTCCCTGCATTCTCCTGTAGATACTGCCAAGTTAAGGTTGCTCCAGTTGATGGCGTCTTATATATGGGGCCTGAGGTGTAAACAGGCACCCAGAGTCCAACTGTAACCTAATCCCCTGAGTTCTCCAGCAGCTTCCTCTTACACAGATTCAGAGCACATATCCTGTCTGTGCTCCAGAGAAGAGATAAATTTGGCCAGATAGGGCAATTCAAGTAGGAATAATTTTGATTGGTGTTGTACCACTGTGGGGGGATATTGTCAAGTCTGCTGGCAGTAATAATCTCAAACATCCTCAGCTTCCACCCTACTGATTTTAAGTATGAAGTCAGTCCTTGACCTGCTGAAACTTACTTAATTTTTCAGGAACCACACAGAACCAGGACCCCAACAGATCTGGAGTCATGGAGACTGGCTTGGCTTCTGCAGTTACCAATACATATAGGTACTTTCATCACTCTCTAGGAGGCTCTGTGGGAGATGGAGGCCAACACTACAAGGGTGATGGGCAGGGAGATTGGAATCTGGGTCATCCCAATATTACCTCTAGATCCTGAAATAATGACAGAAAAGTGCAAGGTGATGAATAAACATTATGAAACATTTTCATAATTTTCCTTCAGTTACTTATTCATTATAAGTAATCGAACAAATAAATTAGCTATTAGCAAATTAGTAAATCAACTGATAATACATGTTTGTGATTTTGGCTCACACATCATAAAAATAAGCTTCAAAGAAAGACAGATATTGTGAAGGACAAGGGTATTCTAGAAACCACAAACATTATTATCCTCCTTGTATGTTAGAGTCTTCAACAGAGCACAGGTCCTTCGTCTTCCTGGAATCTTCCTCATTCTCACTTATTTAAATATCACATGCCCCATCCAGGAGGATAAAACAGACATATCTATCACATGGGCAGAACACATATGGGTGGGAGTGGGGCCACTAGAACTCACCCTCCCACCCAATTTTCCTTCCTCATCTCACTTCTGTCCTTACCAGGGGACTCAAACATTAACAGCCCTAGAAGCTGAGCAGGGAACCTCATTTTGAGAAATTGAACTGAGGAGTCTTGATCATTAAAGGCAAAGTTAGAGCTGAGCTTTTATCTCAGACCTGAAAAGAAGATTTTCCCTATAGGACAGTATGCAAAAATCCTGGTGGGTGAAGTGATGTGGAAAGAATCAATAGTCCTAATACTAAAACTGTATCTTTGTATAGCATATGTGAAATAAATAAAATAAATCAGCAGCCAAAACTAGTCACTTTATATTACACAGAAATATTAAGAGTTTACAAGAAATGAAAGAATAATCTTCATGAGGTCTGGAATTGTAAGAACGTAAACATCAAAATAGAATTATCAGGTATTATTATTATGGGCTATTAACATGTGAGATTCCTATGAGCTTTGACTTAGCCAAAATCCAAAAATAACATAGTGTAGGCAGTTCACCATTATTCTGATGGTGAGAGTGATGGTCGTTCAGCAAAGTGTCCTAAAGATCATCAGTGGCAGGGAGTGATATCAGGACTCACTAGCATCCCTTTCCCATGACATGACTGAGCATCCATGCAGTCATGAGGGTAGCAGAAAATTTTAGTGGATGTTGCAGGGAGGACGTGGCTGTCATTTCCTTAAGGGACTGTGGAAGTCCTGGAGTTCCTGGCCCCCGTCCACACAGAAAGGTGCCTGAGCCCACAACTGAAGCCTCATGGCCTCTTTTTTAAAGGTTCTGCAGTCATCTCTATCTGCGTCACCTCGTGGAAACTCGTCCTCTGGGCACTGCAGGTGTTTTTGCCACAATGAAAGACTGAGCCTCTTTGGAATGTTTGTGTTTGGGTCCGTCACACAATGCAGAGTTCAAGTGAGTGCCCTACTCACAGGACTGTGTGCATCATCTCCAGGCTCTATATGGTTTATTGTGAGAGCAAAACATAATTAAATTTTGGTGAGATGTGCATTCCCATTTGTGAATACATTCAGTACATTTGTCAATTTTTGTTTTACAAACCATTTTATACAAACCAATCTTTTCTTTTTTATGGGACATTTGGATTAAGAATACAACTTTAATTTACACTATCTCTGGTCTCCACAGTGGTTATTGTAGGAGTGAAATGAAGTGACTTTTGGTTGAATATGTGTCTCTACCTGTGAATATATATAAACAAACACTCTGTAGACTTGTCATTCTTCAAATGTGTTACAGTCTATTGACTATAAACCAATTTTTTCTTTTTTCATTTTGTATTTCTGCTTAAGAATGCAATTTTAACTACACCCACTATGGAATCAATTATTTTAAAATAGTTGGCTATTTTTTTTTTTTTTTTTGAGTTGGAGTCTTACTCTGTCGCCCAGACTGGAGTGCAGTGGCCGCTCCCGGCCACCGCAGCCTCGACCTGCTGGGCTCCGGCGATCCTTCCGCCTCAGCCTCCAAGTAGCCGGAATTACAGGCATGCGTTACCACGCCCAGCTGATTTTTTGATTTATTATAGAGATGAGATTTCGCTGCCCAGGTGGGTCTCGAACCCGCGGGCTCAAGCAATCCACTCACCTCAGCCTCCCAAAGGCGTGGGATTACAGGCTGAGCTACCGAGCCCGGCTGATGGCTATTTTTAATATGATTTGTTTCCTTAACCAGTAAAACTTATGTTGTCCTATTGATTCAAACATTCTCTTACATGATTATATCATGTCATAACAAGTAACTGAGATGTCCATAATTAGTTAAGACAAATTTTAGAGTTATTTTAAGTTTAATCTCTGAAAGCATATGTTATCTATAGAATTTCTACCAGAATTTGGAAATCATATATATTTTCAGGTTGTGGTTATATCAGATATAAAAATAATACATTTATTTATTTATTTCTGACAATTTAATTCCAAAGTTGTTATTTCTAAAACATTATTAAATCTGAAAAGATATCTCCTTCCCTCGATATAATGATATAGGAGTTGAGAGTTCAAAACAACTGCAGAGAAATAGAAATATCAGAATACAAATATTATATACTAATGACATCAGAGAGAAGTGGTACAACAAGGGGTAAGTGATCTAAAATTCCATATTTGAAGGAAAATTTTCTAGTTGAGTTTCTGTAGGGTAGAGGCTAAAGGTGTTGGTGTTTATTACTACATACAAGCTACACAATGGCTTCCCACAGTGGTGCAGCCCTGAATACAGTCCTCCCTGCTTGAAGCAGTCCAGCTGCCCTCATGTGTTCTTTGTCTGGGGAGCAGCTCATCAGGATTTCTGTATGTGCAATTGACGATTTTGGAGTACTCAGGGCTGTGGGTTTTATCTAGCACCCCTATCCTTTGGGTATCTTGGCTATACATAAGGCAAAATCCATTAATGGCCTTGTTAGCCGCAGTAGCCTTGGCATGGCATAAGCAGTGAAAAAATAGAGATGATCCAACTGCCTTTGAATTAAACAGATATAATATGAACTGAATGAACATTTATCCTAGCCCTCCCTGCTTTGCCTACATTTATCAATAAGACTTAAACAGAATAATAGCCAGATTAAACATAAATTTGTGGCAACATATTGAATACACTTTGAAGTTTAGCAGTGTTTTGCATATTTTTAAGAGGTAATACTTGAGATTATTCAAAAATTGGCATTTTTCAAATTTCCCAACTTGTTCTTCTCCTTTCCACTACTTAGTTTCCAATTTCATAACTATGGTTAAAAGAACATTCTACACAAGATGACCTCAGGGACAGCAGTCTGAGGACAACTCACAAAAATTCTGGATTTGAGACTCCAAATAAACTTTTGTGAATTTATGGAAGATGATAGATCCTAATGCTAAAACTTTGTATTTGCTTTAATTGCCACTTGCTGACAAAAAAAAAAAAAAAAAAGATCTTTCAGTTCCAAAGGTTGGATTTTAAAAACGAAAACAAGAAACTAGAGGATGTAGATTCTATAAATGATCTCATATATTATTGAAATAACTCAAAATAAGAAGAAGGTTTTTTTGTTGTTGTTATCAAAGGTAAGACTTTTAAGACTGCAGGAATTGGAGCATGGAAGGAATAAGGTAGAGATCAACTACTTTCAAATAACCAGCTCTTTGGCTTAAATTTGGTGTGGTCATGGGAGGCAGTGAGTGTTGGTTGATGAATGAACTCAAAAAGGAGTCTGGATATGTTGTTTTGTGAAGAATCACAGAATTGAAGGAACTTTGCCTGGCTTCATAGTTCAAGTATGTGCCACTGCTAAGTTTCATTTTGAAAGAGATTTTAGCTCTGCAATTATCAAATGTTCACTGACATTCTTGCGCAAAGGGATCTGATGTCACATGACTCAGCCACATTCAAACTTAACATGGTCCTGCAGAGATCAGGTGGTTGGGTTTGGAAACATGTATCATGGCATGACCTGCTAACCAGAAGCCCTAGTAGGGCCTACATCAACAGATTATTAATGGATAGAGATGGATGTCCATGTTTCAGTCATGTTGTGAGAATGGTATGCACAAAATTGGGGCAAAACAAACTAACAAACAAAACAATAACAACAATAAAATGTCCCTGAGTAAGAGAGGGTTTCCGCTTTTTTGGCCAGACACCCATAAACTTAATTTTTAATCAAGCTACAGCAAATGTCCCAGGGCAAAAAAAAAAAAAAAAAAAAAATAGCCATGCATAGAGGCTGCCCTATGTAACTACTGAGATTCAAGCAGATTCTCCTTTCCCAGATGGTTCTTTTGTCTGTGTCAAGTCAGAACTTATGTCTAAATGCAAGTCTGTCAAATAACACAAGAGGAAAAGTATCAAACTACTTAACTTCTGTGTGAAATTGATGCTTGATCCACTGCCACTAAACTTGTCATGGACCACAGAGGCCTGATTGGAAATCCTATAGACGAGGAGCGGTGGAGACTGGTCTGGCTTCTGCAGGTACCAATCCAAATGAGTGATTCCATTACTATGAGACTCTGACTAGACCTGCAGGAGATGGACGCCAGCTCTCCAGAGGAGGTGATGGGCAGAGGGGGTGGAGTCTGAGTCATCACAATATTGTCCCTGGATCCCGAAATGAGACAGAAATGCAAGGTATGTATAATACTTAAGAGCAGTTTTTAAAAAAACTTTCTTCTGTTTTTATTTTAGGCTAAATCATTATTAGCAATTTTGATTCAGACCCTAATAATATTTAATTTTAAAATGAACAGATAGTTCCAATACACAAAGGGCATTCTACAAATCACCTAAACCGTCCCCTTCTTTCTGTGCCAGCTTCTTCACCAGACCACAAATCCTAATTCTCACAGATATGAAACTCTCATGCCCCATAGTGGAGGACAGGACATATACATTTAACACATGGACAGAACACACAGGGGGCTCCCAAAGCTTACCCTCCCACACGTTGTCCTTTCTAGTCTCCGGTCCTTAATAGAGGCCTAGAGCATCAGCAGCCCCAATAACTGAGCAGGGAATCTCATTTTGACAAGTGGAACTGTGGAGCCCTGATCAGTCAAGGCAAAATCAGAGTATTTATCTCAGATTCATAAGGGAAAGTCCTCCCTAGAGGACACTATGCAAATCCCCTGGTGAGTGTAGTGGTATGGAAAAAGACAGCAGAAGGGTGGAAGGAAGAAGACTATCTTGAGCGTAAAATCTCTTCTGTACATTAGAAAACAACTAATAGAAGTAAAAATCTATGCAGCCTGATTGGAAGAAGGTCATATATAAAGATTTTCTTCTTTTCACCAACATTTTTTTTATTTGTTAGTTTGTTTTACTTTTATAGCACTTTCTCATCATTTATTACACTAGTCTTTAGCTTTTATAAATGTGTGATGATTTTTATGTCTTTGTTCATGTATGCTGAGAGGGTCTTTTGGGTTTTTTTTTAAACATAAATTGAGATTAAACATTCACTGAGTGAAGGACAAAAATCATAATTGTGTAATGAGATAAAGTTGGATTCATACTCGCTATCTAGATAAAAATATAAACTGTTTCAAATTTTCCAGATGCTTCTTTCATTTACCTTTCTTGTCGATAACTGCTCCCTCTAACCTTCAGAGAAAATTGTCACTCTGACATCACAATAGTTTGGTTTTCTAGAACATGAGCATCATATGAATGGAGGTAAGCATTTTTTTTCAAAAAATATATAACTTTTTTTCAAATTCTTTTGTGTTTTTAAGTTCTCCATTTAACTATGGTTTCAAGTTATTTTCTATTGTCATTTTCTGTGAATCTAAAAGATATCTTCCTGAATTTCTTATAGGACATATTTGTTAGTCAAGGTAATGAAAAATGAGCAAAAAATACAGGACTGCCACAAATTGGAGAAAATTGAGTATGAAAACTAATAAATTTCAGAATCCTATGCTGCATTTAGTTTTTTGTTTTGTTTTGTTTTATTGTAGAGACGAGATCTCACCAAGTTGCCTGGGCTGGTTTCAAGCCAGTGGGCACAGGCAAATTACTCATCTTGGCCACCCAAAGTGCTAGGATTACAGGTGGAACTACCAAGCCCAACCTGCATTTAGTTTTTATGTTTCCTAAATTTTCTTCAATGTGTGGTAGTTCTGTAGTTTTTGTTTGTTTTTCTATATCTAGACATATTTAAACTACACTGGCCATTTATTTTTGAGACTGCCCTCTATTTGGGATTCCTTGATGTTTTCTACCAATTAGACTTGGATTTTTCAGTTTTGGCAATAATATTATAGTAAAGATGTGTATGAGTCTTGTTAAGAGTCGTTTAAAATAAGCATGTCTTTACTGGAGATCATAAATGAATATGACAAATGAAACATTTTATTAGGAAGTCTTGGTCAAAAGTAACCAAGACAACTGCTTTTATCACTCTTCCTCCATGTTTACGTGTTGACTTTGTTAGGAGTAGCCTGTTCAGGTCTCCTATGTTTTGAAAGTTTGTGTCCTTTGAACTAATGTTGAAGCTTTTATTCTCAGTTGTTGGTGTTAACAGGTGTAGCCTTTGGGAAATAATTAATGTATTAGGCATTTACCCTTAATAAATGGGAATCATACCTTATTAAAAAAAGCTTCAGAGAGCTACCTCATTCTTCCATTTTATATGCCTTGTGAGGACATAAAGTTCAGTTTGTCAGTTTTTTATTTTCCTCTTTATATCATGTGACTACATAGCAACAAAATGCCATATTTGACAGCAGAGAGAGCCAGATTCACTAGATGCTCAGTTCACTGATGTCTTGATAGTGGGTTTCCCAACTCCAGAACTTTGAGAAATAAATATTTATTATTTGTGAGTTATTCAGTCTGGTATTTTGTTATAAAAGCACAAAAAATGAGACACTCTCTAATGTAGTCTTTACATATATGTATTTGCTTTAGAATTAAGTCCTACTAAGAGCCTGTTGTCCAATAAAAAATTTGAAAAAATAAATTATGTTCCTTCTTTAATGACAAATGCCTCAAGGATGGACATTTGCTGCTTGAATGATGAAAGCATAAAGAAAAGAGATGAAGACTGGGACTTATTTGGCATGATTGTGTCCACCAATGGATAGGTGTTACTGAGTCAATTATTTGCACAAATGAATACTATTATCCATCACTTAAAATACTTCAAAAGTCCAGTGGGGAAGTAAAGAATTCATGGAGCTATTTCTAAGTGGGGAGGCTGAGATACTGTGGGTGCAATGCCTGGATTTACACAGTTGAGACACCATTTTCAAGAATCTAGAATCCTGGGGCTTCTGTTGAAAAATATGTGACTAATATTGACCCGGTAATAATTTCCCAAAATAGGCATTTTTTCACTTTTTCTGATTCTCATCTAAGTAATCAGTGGAATTGTTTTTTTTTTTTTTGATTGCTATGAATGGAAAAAAATTAAAACACCAATAAAGGGTAGAAGGTGGAGAGAAGCCATATAAAAGAGTGAATATCAGTCAGATGTTACTAAATAGAGTTGTTCAGATTTGTGCTTTTAGAAACAATATGTAGAGAAAATATTAATGAAGTCACAGAATAATAATAAAAACAATAGCACCTTCCAAACCCTAACCAGTGAATGATATATATCTAACCAAAATGACTGTTTTTAATTGTCCTTTCATTCATTGACAACTGTGTTCACAATTCCTGATGATCTGGGAAGCCAGACTACACTATCAATCTTTGAATCATGAGTTGACTGTGCATGTGAGAAAATGTGAGTTTGATGTCCAGGTTTTCAAAGCCATGACCAATGACCAATAGAGAACTCTCAGGTTTTGTACATTTTTTTATTTTAATTTTTATTATAAAGGTGTGGAGTACATTTCAGGTTTAGGTATACAAACATTGATCATGCAGATACCCTTGTTGATGAGGTATGCCCCACCCTCCCCTAGCAGTTTCCCTCAGCTGCCAATCACACCCCTCCTCCCCTGACAGTTTCCCACTATTGCCAATTGCTTTCTTATAGCATTATAATTGTTCAAGGTCTGCTTATGAGTGAGAACATATGGAACTCTGTTCTTTGTTTCTGTGATAAATCACTGAGTATGATAGACTCCAAATCCATTCAAGTTGTTGCAAAGTCCATATATTTGTCCTTCTTTATGGCTGCATAATATTTCACTGTGTGTATATACCACATTTTTTTTAGCCAGTCCACCTTCGATGGGCAACATGGTTGGTTTCATGTTTTTGCTATTGTGAATAGAGCTGCAACAAACATACATGTGCAGGTATCTTTTTGGTAGAATGATTTGTGTTCCTCCGGGTTTATTTCCAACAGGGATATTGCTTGGTCATATGGAATGTCAATTTCTAGTTCTTTCAGGAATCGCCAACCTGTCTTCCAAAGAAGTTGCATTCCCACCAGCAGTGTAGAAGCATTCCTTTTTCTCCACATCCTCACCAGCATCTGTTGTTTGTTTTATTAATGATGGCCATCCTTACAGGGGTTAGGTGGTATCTCAGTGTGGTTTTGATTTGCATTTCTCTGATGATGAGTGAGGATGAGCACTTTTTCATGTGTCTGTTGGTTGCCCATATATCTTCTTTTGAGAAGTATTTATTTATGTCTTTTGCCTACTTTTTAAAGGGGCTGCTTATTTTTTTCCTTTCGGCACGTTTGAGTTCCTTGGAGATCCTAAATGTTAGGCCTTTGTCAGATAAACAGTTGGCAAATAAATTTTCCCATTTTGTGGGCTGTCTCCCTGCTCTCTTGATGGTTTCTTTTGCTTTGCAGAAGCTCATTAATTTGATGAGGTCCCACTTGTCTACTTTATTTCTTAAAGTATTGGACTTTAGGGTTCTGAATAGGAATTAGTTCCAGTTCCAATTTTCATAAGGGTGTCTCCTTTCTAAGGCTCTTATAGTTTGAGGTTTTACATTCAGGTCTTTGATCCATTTAGAGTTAATTTTTGTGTATGGTGATAGGTAGGGGTCCTGTTTCAATCTTCTGCTTGCAGTCAGTCAGTTTTTCCAGCACCATTTTCTGAATAGGTTGTTTTGTACATTCTCATATGTAGATGAAGGGACCCTTTGATCATTTTCTTCCTGATGTCCTCAAATGCCACGACTTCAGAAATCTAGTCCTCTCTCTTTTTCCTTACTAGGCAGACCATCTCACTCACAATTACTTGAAATATGTATTTTTAAAATTAATTTCCACAGACTTTCACTCTGCTTTGGAAACAGTATATCACAGAAGATACTGGTTATCAGCTAACTACCCTTGATTTTGTCATTTCTAATTTTCCTTAGGTGATTTGTGCCCTACGGTCATGTGGTCTGCTAGATGAATGGGCAGCAGCAAGGTGTGTGAAAGTACTAACTAACGTATGAAATGGGTAATCTTTGGAAAGGAATAAAGAAGTGGATATAATAAAAACCAAAAAATAATACCCGGTATTGATCTGGTCTCCTGGCCATTTTTTTTTTTTTTTTCATTTTTACAGAGACCCTTCTGGGATCAATGTTCCACCTTTGTGGTCAAGTGAGGGTATTTCTGTTGCTTGACAATGCCATTTCTAGAGTAATTGTAAACTCTTGCACATGTTCATACACACTTTATGTCTGGTGTCTATAAGAAATCGTAATTGGTTTCCAGGTACTATTTAAGACTATGGACACATTAAATAGTGATACATAGTTTTCAGTTTAATGTCAATGTGTTATGAATTGGGATTTCCCCACTGTGAGTTAGATCCAAATGCTGTGGAGACCACAGAATATTTGACTGCTCAGTGCTCTGATTTCAATAACTGCAGAGTCATTAGATTGGGACCCAAATGAATCAAACAGTCTGGTCTTATATTGCACATTTGTTGTACCTCTAGGGAACTATTATGCTTCCATCCCTCTGGTCCTCCTCGGCTCTCCTGGGTGTATCAGAAGGTCAAGGGTGAGGGATAAACAGAAAATAGCTCTTAGTTGTACTATGATTTTTATCAACATTTTATTCAGTCATTTCCTGAGGTATAGTGGTACGTCAGATGGTTATGGAGGGAAGGGACATCCTCTTCTGTCTTCCCTAACCAGGATTTTTATGGTGATTTAAACCAGTGTTTACAAAAGGGCTAAATGTGCTACTTCAAATCTGCATTGGCTACAGAGTCTGTAGGCTGGGAGTGGTGTGGAGTTTTATTTTGTCACTTTGTCCTCTGGTTCCACAAACAGCTACAAAACGTGCATTATTTAGGGCTTGGCAATTGTCCCTGGCATATGATTCTTTAGCACTCAGTTACTCCTTCTTCTGCACAGTGTTCTCTCAATTCTTTCTCTAGTCCAGAGATTCCATTCCACATTTTTTTGGTCTGAAAATAAATAAGTGCTCCTTTTTCTTTTTATCTGCGGCCAATGCCCCATATTTTTGAAATTATAATCCAGATTTAATCAAATTTATAAAAATGGTTCACAAGGAAATAATGACTAGTTTGCTAATATTTCAGTCACAACTAACCTAGATAAATGCTTAAATGAATGAAATGTAAGTGGAGTCAATTCTGTAGATACATTTTTTGGTGCAATGTAAAATTTTGAAATTAGTTTGAAAGCTCTTTAGATATCTGGGTCATCTGGGTTATGATATGGAGAAAGGTTTTTTTTAAATTGTGGAACTCTTTTTCACTTATAGTGTGCTAATAGTTGATATTTCAGGAGTTCTTCCTTCCTAGGTTTTTTATTGAAGTTTAAGATTACCAAGAATAAGAATTCTAGCTAATATATAATTCTGTGTGTAAAACATGTAAAAGAAGATATATTCATATTGAGATAATGAATAATGTTGTCGAGTGCAGAAGTTATCAAAAGATTGATAAAAATTATGGACTTTGAAAGATTATTTATGAAACAAGGAAGAAAAGAGCCAGTAATTAGGGTAGAAAGCTGTTAAAAACTTATGGAGATGAAGTTGTGCTTTGGGTAAGGAAGGTTGTATGAAAAAGAGAATTATGTTGTGTGAAAGAAGTTTTGCAAGGAGGCTTTGATTTTAATTTTATAGTCTGTTTACTTTTACAACTTCTCTGTTATATATCTCAGAAGAGCAACTTTGTTGTGTGGTCTTGCTGCTTTCAACTTTTTCACTCCTGAAAAAGTGTAGGATGATAACTTTTTCCTTCTACTTTTTTAAATCAGTTCTTTTTTTTTTTTTCCCCTCTGATTCTAACTGCTGTTGTGGCCTGACACTGAAATGTTTATCTTAAAAGCACTGTTTTCCTCCAACATAACTTGATTCTGTACTTGTAGGTTTTCTTGGCATATCTAAAATTTCCCATATATCTAGAAAATGTCTAGTGACATTACTAAGAGCTATTAATGCCCCTGCTGAAGATAATAATTTTCTAGTTTTTTGTTTACTGTATAATGTTCACTTACGACCCTGGACACACTCTTCTTGTGTTTGATGAATTTCACTATCTTTTTCAAGTTACCTATTCGGGTTTCCCATACAAAGAAGCAATCACTCTGCAGAAGGTTTATTTGCATGTTGGTAAATGACCTAAGGAACAGATTTTATGCTGCATCGAGCTAATTCTTGTGTCATCATCATTATATTTTTGATTGCTTAAGAAAACTGAAATTTAAAATAATCTAGGTTTCTATATCCTTGTAACTCTCCGTGCTGTTTTTAAAGTCTTTGATTATCACCTTGGTTAAAATGAATTACTTTTCAACACATTTTAGTTCCTTATAGATTCAGGATGTTAAGCCTTTGTCAGACCTGGTGTTGGCAAATATTTTTTCCCAGTCTGTAGGGTGTCTCCCTGCTCTCTTGATGGTTTCTTTGGCCTTGCAGAAGCTTGTCAGTTTAATGAGGTCCCACTTGTCTATCTTCTCTCTTTTGACCTGTGGGTTTCGGGTTTTGTTCAGGAATTGGATGCTAGTTCCGATTTCCATGAGGGTATTTCCTTCATTTTCTAAGGTTCTTATGGTTTAAGGTTTTACATTTAGGTCTCTGACGCATTTGGAGTTAACCTTAACGTGCTGAAAAGAAAAAAGCAAACAACCTCATTATAAAATGGGCAAAAGATATGAACAGACACTTCACAAAAGAGGACATCCGAGCGGCCAACAAACACATGAAAAAATGTTCAACCTCACTAATCATCAGGGAGATGCAAGTCAAAACCACACTGAGATGCCACCTAACTTCAGTCAGAATGGTAATTATCAACAACTCGAAAAATAACAGCTGCTGGAGAAGGTGTGGCGAAAAGGGAACACTTCTACACTGTTGGTGGGAATGTAAACTAGTGCAACCTCTGTGGAAAGCAGTGTGGCAATTCCTAAAAGCTCTAAATATCAACCTCCATATGACCCCGCAATCCCCCTTCTGGGAATATACCCCGAAGAACTCGAATCACTCTATAAAAAAGATACCTGCACATGTATGTTTATCTCAGCATTGTTCACAATAGCAAGAACCTGGAAACAACCAAGCTGCCCATCAAAAGAGGACTGGATTAAAAAAATGTGGTACATATACATGATGGAATACTACGCAGCCATAAAAAAGAACAAGATCATGAATTTCGCAGCAACCTGGATGGAACTAGAGTCTATAATACTGAGTGACCTCTCACAGAAACAAAGATCCGAGTATCACATGTTCTCACTCATATAATGGACCTTGAACATCCAATGTAATACTATAAGAAAATGACTGATGGTACTGGGAAACTATAGGGGAGGGATGGGATTAACAGTAGCAAATATCTGTCTGGGGATGGCGAAACACCTCTTATCAGCAGGGTGCCTGAATGATATGTAATTGTACACCTAACCCTTAACTGTACCCCACAAAATCATAATAAAAAATATTGATTAAAAAAATATGAATTACTATTTAGTTACTGTGATTCTATTTTGATCAAATATTTTGAGAATTTTATCATAATAATTTAATAATACACATTAGGTAATAGGAAAGATATCAGAAATGTTAATAGGTAAAATACAAGTAAGAGAGCTTGGGGTTGGGCCATGAGGCAGAAACCAAGCTCAGATGTAAGTCTAAGCTCAGATCATTAGCCTCGACGCAATCCACAAGAAGGAAAACCTCTGCAACCTAAAATTTCCAAGAAGTCAGTCAATGTCGGAGAATGGCAAGAACGAGTCTATTTTGTAGGTTGATATTTGCTTTTATAGCCCGAGTAAACCAGAAAGTATCATGATAACTGAGTTTTGATTGGAAATCACATTCATCTTGAAGGCTTCAATCTTCTGGAAAGATTGTAAGAATATATAAGATATTAAAGAAGTCTCCTTCTAATATTAGCCAAGATACAAATCATGCAAGAGAAAAAATCTTTCCCCTTGCCCTGTTGAGGATACAGGTAGGCCCCACAAGTGCACTAACCTTTGCAAAATGATGTATGGAATGCCATTTCTCTGACCCCTGGACTCCCTGATACTTGAGGATTTTTCCTACCCCTAAACAGAAGCTAGATTGCATATAAAATAATTAGGAAATATGGTAATGATTCTCTCTGAGTTAGTTTTCAACACACTCCAGTTTTTTGCAGACATGGTTCTTTACTCTTGGAAATCAAGGAGCCAAGTCCTGCTGAAGACCTGGAAATTCAACCAGGGTGAAAGCCATGTGCATCCACAATACATCAACCCCTTTGAGGTGCTGCTGAGGACTCACTTACCTTTCAAGTTAACTGATGTCAAGCCATGGATTCACCATAACAAGCAAAGTCTCTTTCAGATCCCTCCAGAAGAAACAGTTGTGGTATTGTGAACCTTTGAATAGCTTTCCACATTTCCAGATAGGTTTCATTTCTGATGCCTACAACAAATTGTATTTGTTTTCCAGATACTATCAAAGGGTGTGGCTATAATAAATAGTAATTCACAGCTTTCTGTGAGACATAAATTGTCTACAGATTGGGATATTTCCCTCCATGTCCAAGATAGAAATACCGTGAAGGCCACACACTAATTTGATGCTTAACTTCTCTCTAATGAACAGAGTTGTAATTCTAGTATCATTACACTTCGAGTCCACAGCAATTCAGTTAGACTGTGCTTTTGCCACACATTTGTTGCCTTCTCACAGGCATAATCTGTTGACAGTATATCTCTTTCCTGTCCCATTGTCTTCTCTGAGCATCCCTAGGGTGTACTAGGGGGAAAGATTTGATGGTTACATGAGATAACTGGTCCTCAAGTTCCCAGCACTGCCTAGTTCTCAATTTCACTCCATTTGGTGATTTTACTAGAGCAGGGTGATGTCTTCCAGATGATTTTAGAGAAAGGAATCTTCATCTTTTCTAAGACTACATCTGGTACATTTTGGATCTCTATGCAGTTTTAAGTAAATATATTCAGAAAATTCAAATTGTGGCTCATTTTTATTGATTATAGAGTCTGAGGCTGGGTGTAGTGACTTTGTCCTCTACTTCACTCTCTGCTCCACAAAAGGTAATGACATTTGTATTATGTAGGTCTTGACAAGTGTCCTAGAGTATGTCCCTTTATCACCTGGCTATTTTTCCTCTTGCCCAGTATTCTCTCAATTCTTTCTTTGGTCCAGCAGTTGTCACTTGTATTTTGGCCTAATAATGAATAAAACTCCTCCTTTTAACCTGCAATCAATTGTTCTACAATTTATGAAATAGTATTCTTCTTAGCTAAATCACATGTACTTCTTTTCAATAAAGATCTTTTTCTGTTTGTATATGACAGATTACCACATGGACTGACCAAAATCTTTCAGGAAAGCAGATCAATGCTCACTTTGATTCTCTAATCACTGATTTCCTCTAAAACAAAAACAATTTAATTTATTTATTTATTTGTCCTTTGTGCAACTAATATGTATTGAGTCCCACCTGTGAGCCAGGCATTGTGCTACATGTTAAATTTAAAGGTGACAAAAAAGAAAGATGAGAGAGAGAGACAGAGAGAGAGAGAGAGAGAATGATTGAGAGTTTAAGACCTTGTTTAATTAATTGTGAAAACTATAACTACTCCCAGTTGTGTTGATTCAGAAGGACTCCAGATGCAACTGTAGAGGTTACAAATTAGCTGTGGAACCAAACTTCTTGTGTTGTGGCTGTGGCGATCACTTGTTGAGAATTTAGACAGAAAATCTAAAAAAGTGGAACTAATAAAAATAAAGAGTAAGGTAGAATAGTAATCCAAAGGCTGCTATCCACTTGGGGAGGGGTTGGATGATAGGAAGGGGTTACATTGGCCAAAGTGTACAAAGTTTCAGTTTGACAAGAAGAATAAGTTGAGTAGGACACTGCCAGTGGAGGGAGGGAACATAACATCAATAAGGGTACCTATCCTTTGCCTGGTGATGACCACTTATGTACTTAATCCTAAATTGTACCTCACATCTTTAAAATAAAAATAATACTTAAATTTTAAAAAGAGGAATACATCCTGGTCATCTATTGCACACCATGATTCCATTATTATATAGTTAATAGTAATGTATTGCATATTTCAAAATAACTAATACGTGATTCCCCTAAAGAAAAATAATAAGTATTTAAGGTGATATATATGCTGATTTGCTCATTCCATAATGTATACATGTATCAAAACATCTCATTTTATAGTATAAATATATACATTATTATTTGTCAATAAAGAAAACAAACCAAACTTTAAAAAAATTCACGTTCTGAGGAAAGGAGGCAACATGACAACAGAACAGGTTGGAGTGTAAGTCTCTGCAAAAGAAAGTGTCCGTAAAGACTCTTTGCATGAGTGGGTGTATGCCAGTGGATGAGTGAAAGTCCGTCTGAGGGGAGACTCGGGTTCATGCATCTGGGGCTCTCGCTCAGAGGGGACTACAGCCCACAACCATACTGATTGGCGCCCCAGTATACAGGACTGTCAGCCATTCTCAGGGATCTTGAGAGGAGGCAGCAGAAAACTGCTGCTCCTCACCTCCTGACACCCGACCCATGCCATCACCTGAAGCAGCAAACCAGGTATGAGCTCCAGGATTCAGGGAAAAGGCAAGGTGTGGAAATCTGGAATTCAGACCCGCCATTGGTGCGGAGACACCCACCAGAGCCATCTTCTCTGTCCCTGAACCAGGCAGAGACCTGCATTGCCCGGCCCAGTTCTGTACAGCCTCCAACCTAGGACCCAGAGGCTATCCCCTCATTGGACTTGGAGAGACAGATGTCCCTCCCCCATGTCGGAACAGGCACAGACATGATAGATCTGAGTGGGAGATTTGACTGCATCAGCAGCTCCAAAGAAATGGGGTGAGTCTGGATCTGATCCACCTTTCTCCCCTGGTAGTCCATGGAGCATCTGACCCATGCCGAGAGCAAACCTATCTGCCTGCACTGAGAGCAGTGGAGGGGTTGGGCTGGAGACCAGAGCTGCTCCTTAACAAGGAGACAGCAGCGGAAAGCAACCTGGGGTTACAGAAAAGGCCACAGAGCGAATTTTTCTTTTCCTTTTTGTTGTTTTACTTTTCTCTGTTTTTGTTTCTCTGTTCCTGTGATTTTAATTATTTTTTCTTTTTTGTATATGGGTATTTTTGAAGCAAAGTACATCAACAGGGGTTTATTGCTTGTTTGTATGACTGCCTGTATGTTTCTGTTTTTCCTGTCTTTGTTGATTCTCTGTTTATCTTTAGTTGGTATGCCAGTCTGTTCCCCTCTTCTACTTCTCTCTGCGCACTTTCCTTTTTGCCTGCCTCCTTCATTTTTCTATTCTTTTCCTTTTTCTAATCTCATTTTGCTTTCAGGGACAAACATACAACCCACTGTATGGATAGAAAGTAAGGCAGTGGGAAGTAGGTTCCAGGAGGCCCAAACCTGTCAGAGGATACTGGTATCTGCAGATAGCTTCTGAATCACAGCTTTCCTCTCAATTAAATCTCAAAAATGCAAAAAGTACAACCCCGCACTGCCAGTCCTGCTTGAAGATTGAAGAAATCCAGAGGATTTACATAAGGAAGAATACAAGATTGAGCAAACAGAAGTCAAAGCTTTCTCCCCATTACTGAACAACAGAATTAAAGAAGAGGTTAAAGAAGTGTGTGTGGTGGTGGGGTGGGTGGGGGGAGGAAAACCTACACAATGCAGAAAAACCAGAGGAAGAATATAGGTCTCACACAAAGGACAACCACTGTGAATACAGACTTCGGAACTCAAAGAATGAAGAGCCCTGGAATGACTGGTCTCAAAATACAAACCCAGATATCAAGATATTAAGAGAGAATAAATAGATATGGGGAGAGGCAAGAGGAAAAAAAAGGGAGGAACTGATAACAGAGATAACAGCTATAAAGAATACTATGAATGAAATAAATATCAAACTGATAGGCATGGAAGGCAGAATTAATCAAGCAGAAGAAAGAATCCCACAACTTGACAACCAAAACATGGAACTAACTCAAACTACTGATCCATTTAGAGTTGGTGAAAAGTAGGAATCTTGTTTTAATCTTTTGCATGTGGTCAGCCAGTTCTCCCTGCACCATTTTCTGAATAAGTAAATATGTTCTCCTCTCCCCAGTGGATGATGGTGGAGGCTTTGTTGAAGATGAGTTGGTTGAAAAATTGATGTTTTGCTTCTAGAATCTCTATATCTCTATCTCTATCCTGTTCCATTGGTCTATATGCCTGTTCTTGTACCAATATCAGACTGTTTTGATTATTGTAGCTTTATAAATAAAATAAATATTGTAGCTTTATAATAAAGCCTGGATGTATGAGGCCTTTTGCTTTGTTTGTTTTGTTTATTTGCAGCGTATTGTTTTGGCTATTTGTAGTCATTTATGTTTCAATATGAATTCCTGTATTGTTGTTTCCAGGTCTGAGAAGAATGCTGCTGGTAATTTAATGGGTATTGCTTTAAATCTGTCGATTGCCTTGGGTAGCATGAACATCTAACAATATTAATTCTTCCAGTCTATGAACATGGAATATTCTTCCATTTATTTGTGTCATCTTTGATTTCTTTGTACAATGTTCTGTAGTTTTCATTCTAAAGGTCTCTGAATTCTCTGGTTAGGAAGATGCCAAGGTGTTCCATTTTTGCAGGGGAGGAGCACTATTGTGAATGGGACTGTGGTTTTTTATTTGGGTTTCTGCTTGTTTATTGTTGATGTGTAGGAATGCGACTGACTTTTGCATTTATTTTATTTCCTGAGACTGCCAAAATCCTTTACCTGTGCAAAGGAGGTTTTTGACAGATTATCTAGGTTATATAATCATGTTGCCTGCAACTTAACTTAACTTAACTTAACTTAACTTAACTTAACTTAACAACTTAACTAACTTCCTCTTTTTCTATTTGGTTACCCCTGATTTCCTTCTCTTGTCTGATGACTTCTAAAACTATGTTGAACAGGAGGGGTGAGAGTAGGCATCATTGTCTTGTTCATGTTTTCAGGGGAAAGGGTTCCAATATCTGCCTTTTTAGTATTATGTTTGTTGTGGGTTTCTCGGAGATGGCTCTTATTACTTTGAGGTATGTTTCATTTATGTCTAGATGTTTGGGGGTTGTTATCAAGAAGGGGTACTGGATTTTATCAAAATCTTTATCTGAGTCTACTGTTATAGTCATGTGCTCTTTGCCTTTACACTTTGATGTATTCATTTACCTTTATGGTCTTGAGGATGTTGAACAAGCCCTACATCCTGGAGATAAAGCCTATTTGGACATGGTACATTATTTTTGAGAGATGTCATTGGATCTTGTTTGCTTGAATCTTGTTGAGAATTTTAGCATCTATGTTCTAGGATATTGGCCTGTAGTTCTCTTACTTTGTTTGATTTTTATACATTTTGGGTATCAATGTTGATGTTAGCTTCATAAAATGATTTGAGAAAGTTCCATCTTTCTTGATTGGAATACTTTCAATAGGATTGGTATCATTTCCTCCTTGTATGTTTTGTAGAATTCTGCTGGAAAGCAATCTGGCCCAGGGCGTTTGTTTTTTTTTTTAAAGGTACCTTTCTTGACACAGTTGATTTCCTGTGTTGTTGTTGGTCTATTTATGGTATTGATTTCTTTGTTTCAACCTGAGGGGGTTGTGTGATGTCAGAAAGTCCTCCATTTCATATAAGTTTTTGAGTTTGTTTCCATACAGGTGTACATAGTAATCTCTGATAATCTTTTTGTGTTTCTTTGTGGTCAGCTGTGACTTGATCTTTTGCATTTCTGATTGTGTTTATTTGGGCCTTTTCTCTCTTTTTCTTGGTCAGTCTAAGTAGAGGTCCATCAATCTTGTTTATCCTTTCAAAAAATCAGTTTTTAGTCATTGATTTTTTTGTATTATATTTTTGTCTTCTATATCCTGAAATTTTTCTTTAATTTTGTTGATCTGAACTCTTCTGTTGAAGTTAGGGTTTTGGTTGTCTTGGTTTTCCAACTTCCTCAGGTAATTTGTTAGGATATTAACATGTAATCTTTCCATTTTCTTCTTGTGTTTTCATAGAGATTGAATTCCCCTTTTAGAACTATTTTCATATCCCAGAGATTTGGTAAGATGTTTCTACATTTTCATTTGTTTCCAGTTATCTTTTAATCTCTGTTTTTCTTTTAATCTCTGATTTACAAGTTGACCCAGAAGTTGTTTAGCATCATGATGTTTAGTATCCATGTCTTTGTGAATTTGGGGGGAACTTTGTTGTTGCTGATATATACATAATTTTGTTCTACTGTGATCTGAGGAGGTGCATGTCAGTATTTCAATCTTATGAAATTTGTTTATGCTTGATTTATTGGTGAGGATGTGGTCAATCTAGGACGCATTCCACATGGTGATAAGTAGAATGTATATTCCATGGTCGTTGGATGGAGTGTTTTATAGGTATCAATTAAGTTCATTTGGTCAAATGTTGCATTGAGGTTCCAGATCTCTTTGTTGATTTTTTGTCTTGATCATCTGTCTAGGGTTGTTAGTGGGATATTTAAGTTCCAAGTTATAATAGTGTTAGAGTTAGTATCTTTTTTTAATTGATCTAGAAGCTGCTTTATGAAAGTTGGTGATCCTATGTTGAGTGTACATGCATTTAGGATTGATATTTCTTGTTGGTGAATTGACTCTTTATCATTATGTAGTGAATTTCCATAGCTTTTAAAATTTTTGATAGCTTAAAGAGTACTTTGTCTCATATTATGATCATGACTCCTGCTTTTATTTTGTTGCATTTGCCTGAAATTTTTTTTCCTATTCTCTTACTTTGAGTCTGTGAGTATTCTTTCTGGTAAGGTCAGTCTCTTGGACAAAATACATTGTAGCCTCATGATATTTTATTCAATTTGCCATTGTATGTCTTTTCAGTAGTGCATTTAGTCCATTCACACTGAAGGTAATTGTTGAGGTGTGAGAGTTTGAGATTCTTATAATTTGTTGCTGTTGCTGTTGCTGCTGTTTGTTTATTTGTCTTTTTTTAATGTTTGGGTTGATTCATGTGTGTTTTCAATCTTTTTCCTGCATTCCTGTGATGGGCATTATCATTATTTTTTCCTCTCTTCTGTGTGTAATACTTCTTTAAGTGTTTCTTTCAGAGCTGGTCTGGAGGCAGTGTAAACCCTTAGGGATTGAATGTCTGAGAAGGACATTTTAATTCTCCATCATTAATGAAGCTTAGCTTAAGTGAGTAGGTAATTCTTGGTTGAAGTTGTTTATCTTTGAGAACTTTGAAGATTGGACTACAAGCTCTCCTAGCCTGAAGTATATAAATCTGTTGGTATTCTAATTGGTCTTCCTCAGTAGGTAGTCTGAACTTTCTTTCTGCCTTAGAATTTTTTCTTTTATACCTACTTTGTGTAGGTGAATTACTCTGTGTCTAGGAGTTGCTCTTCTCATTTGTTGACTTGCAGGAGTTCTCTGAATCTCTTGTGTTTGTATGGTCAAGTCACTGAGGAGATGAAGGAAGTTTTCTTGGACAATTTCATGGAATGTTTGAATGGTCACATCACTGAGGAGTTGATGTTTTCTTGGATAATTTTATGGAATGTTTGCTCCAGGCTCATCTCTGTCTCTCTATCTGCCTCAGGGATTTCAATAAATCTTAGGTTTGGCCTCTTGAAATAAACACTCATCTCTTGGAGGTTTTGTTTTTTCTTTTTAAGCTTGTTTTTAATGTTTTAAACAGTTTGAGTTAGTTCCATATTTTGGTCTTCAAGCTCTGAGATTCTTTCTTCTGCTTGGTTAACTCTGCTTTCCATGATTATAAGTTTGTTGCTTATTTAATTCACTGTATTCTTTATTGCTGCTATCTCAGGAATCAACACCTTCATTCTTTCCTCTTGTCTCCCCTCATTTCTATTTATTCTCTCCATTAGTATCTTGATACCTGGGTTTGTGGTTTGAGACTAGTCATTCTGGAGGCTCTTCATTGTTTGAGTTCCAGAGACAGTATTATCAGTGGCTTACGTCCCAGGGTTCTGTGTGAGACTCATATTCCTCCTTTGGTGTTTCTTCCTTTGTGTAGATTTTCTCCCTCTCCCCCTTTTTTAACCTCTTCTTTAATTCTATTGTTCAGTGATGAAGGGATAGCTTTTATTTCTGTTTGATCCATCTCCTTTTCATCCTTATGTAGATTGTCTGGTTTTGTTCAATTCAGAGGCTGGACTGGTGGTGGGGAGGGGTGCGATTTTTGTAGTTTTGAGGTTTAGTTAAGGGGGAACTGTGATTCAGAAGCCTTCTGCACATCCTAGTATCCACTGTCAGGTGTGTGGACCACATTGTGCCCACTCCCCACTGCCTTATAGCCTGTCCATCGGGGTGTCTGTTTGCCCCCTAAAAGTAAACTGAGACAAAAAAGCAAAATTAATGGATAAAATAAATAGGAAGATGAAAGGACTATTAGAGAGAGAAGAAGTGGGAAAACAGGTAGGCATGCCAACTAATGGATACACAGAGAGACAAAGACAGAAAAACAAAAAAGACAAGAACATACAATCATACAAACAAAATGCTCAAAAATACCCATGCATAAACAGAAAGTCTTAAAAAAAAAACCCACTAAAATAACAGAAACAAAGCAAGTACAAAAATTATAGAAAAACAAAGAAAGAGAGGAAAAAAAAAGAATAAAACTAAAACAAAAAACAAACAATAGAACAAAATCAAAACCAAAACCAAAACCTAACTCTGTTTTTTTCTGTGACTCTAGATTCCTTTTAGACCTCAGCTTTAGGGAGAGGCACTTTTCTCTAGCCCCTCACTTATGCTCTCAGTGCAGGCTGATAGAGTTGCACTCACCATGGGTCAGATGCCCCAGGGACTACTGTGGGAAGAGGATCTGGACTTACCCTACTTGCTGCTGCTGCTGTCAAGACTCTCACTAAGATCTGATGTGTCTGTGTCTATTCCAGTGTGGGGGAGGGGTGTCTGTCTCTCTCAGTTTGATGAGAAGAAAGCCTCTGGGTCCCATGATGGAAGCTGGGTGGGGCTGGGTGGGGCTGGGTGGGACAATGCAAGTCTCTTCCTGGTCACAAGTCTGAGAGGAAGGCACCCATCAATGTTTCATCACTGGCATTGGAGCTTAATTCCAGTTTACCACTACCTGTCTCTCCCCTATCCTTCTCTTTGTGCCTGTCTGCTACTGAAGGTGATGGCATGGGCCAGGTCTTAGGTGGTGAGGATCCCTGTTCTCTGATGTCTCCTCTCAAGAGGAGACATGCATGCCTGGAGCTCCAATCTGAAGGCAGTGGTAGGTCACAGTCACCTTTAGAGGTGATCCCTGGGTATATTAACCCAAGTTTCCTCTCAGAAGAACTTTTACCCACCAGCACACATTCACTCACACAGAGAGTCTTTATGGACACTCATTTTTGCAGAGACTATCACAATTCTACCTGTTCCATTCCCATCTGTCTCAGAAGCTCAGAAAGAACTTTAAAAAATAATTCATTGAAGCCAAATGCAGGCTTTCACAACAATGCTAGCTGATACAATGATGCTGATGGGTTCTTAGAGCACTTACTTAGCAGAGTAAGTCTGTACTACAAAGGATCAACCCTCCAAAAAATTTTTGTCTTTTTTTGGGGAGTCACCTCTTATATATGAAATTTTCATAATATTCTTTTTAAACTTGTGCCTTCTATATGTTTCCCATGCACATATATCTTCAAGCTTTTGATGTATATTTCTACAAAAGATATACTTTTTTTTCCCTTGGCTCACTTTTTTTTCTTCTGTTCTCATTTGGCTACTTTTAATAATTTCTTGCTTTCTGGTAAAATTATTCATCTTGACACTGACTATTAATCATATAAAATCTGGTTACCCTAAAATCTTCCAATGCTTTTGGTCAATTTCTGTTGATGTTTTCCCCCCTTGACTTTGTATACTTGACAAAAGTCAGATTGTGTTTTACATACTTAAAATTTAAGTAGGCTTATGCTCATATTTGTCATAAAAATTAGAGATGGTTTTAGGCCCTGGAATGCTTTTTTATTTTCCAGGGAGGATTGACTTTGAAATCTGATGTGATATATTTCTGTCAGCAGGTGATGCATTTCCAGTAACACAGACTTGAACACAACTTCTCTGTTTCATGTTCTGTGTTTCCCTCAATGCTGCAGTTGTTATTTAGATAAACACTCTATTCTCTTTGTATTTGGATGTTTCAGTTTATTTTTGCCCTTTTTTTTTAGAATTCACTCACAGTGACCATCTATTCATAAAATCTATAAATCTATTATGTAAGATGTATGGGGTTGATACAGTGTAGAATAAATATTACATAAAAGTTTGCTCAAAGTCTTTCTACTGTATGTGATGATTAGGGTGGCTAATAAAAAAAAGATAATTAATGAGAGGAATAGATGTCAGAACTCTATTTATCTAGAGACTAGTCCAAAACCCCAATATCCTAAAGAAAGAAGGAAATTTCTTTCTCTCTCTCTCTCTCTCTTTTTTTTTTTTTTTGGTTCTTTCCACAGGAAGCTTTCATTTCACATTCTTCCACTCCTCATCTTTTATTCTGAGTTTTTCTCTTCTTAGTTGGTGTCTTGAAACAGATCTTTTTTTATCTGACCCAACTTTTTCTTCTCCTCCATTTATTGTACCCTCTAAACAACTCTGAGAGTTAGTTAGCAACCACCAGATAGAAAATACTTGAACCTACGTTTCGGAAGACTACGAAAGTTAACAAAGAATTCAGAGGGCATCTCTGATACCTTGGATTTACTTTCTTACACATTGATATTCACTAGTAAGAGACCCCTTCTTCTCATTGCATAGGTTGACAATCAAATAAAATCTTTGCTCTTGCTAGTGGAAAGGAAAAATGAAGCAGCTTCTTTGGAAAGAATACTGGGTGATAATCAGAGATTGAATAAAAGAGTTGCCATGTGATATAGCAATTCAACTTCTATGTATAGAAGATTGCCAACTTTTGGTGGTTTATCTTATGATTTTTCACTTTAGGATAGGGCAAAATCTATATGCATAAAGACGAAAGTATATTTCATATTTTAATTTTTTATATTTTCCAAAGCTAGCAATATGTGGTATGGTATTCTCAGTAGCAGCTCCCAGTCAGCAACGTGAACATGAGGTACAACAACTGATACCCAACAGTTCACTATATTATAATCATGAATTTTTCCAACTGCATGCAAATGGATGGGTTCTGAACAGTTTAAGCAAGGCTAAGGCTAAGCTGTGATGCTTTGTAGATTAGGTGTATTAAATACATTTTTTACTTATGACTTTTTCAATTTACACTGAGTTTATTGGGACATTATCTCATTATACATGAGAAGCATCTGTATGTGCCCCCCCAAATGAAAATATATATACTGTCAAAACTTGTACTTGAATATTCTTGCAGCATTATTGATCAATATTTAGAATTCTTCAGAAACAGCATTGTCCACAAATGGGATCACCAGAGTTCTCAGTGATGCCCCTCAACTAGGTGAATGTCTTTGAACAACTACTACTCACCAATACATCAGGGTCTTACTCATTCTATGTCAACTAACTAGTATAACATGAATAATCACATATATGTTTTAGTTTCATTTTCTAATCTGTAAAATTGTCAATGGCAATCATGCATAATAGGAACAGAATGTACATTGAAGCAAATTCTTCTTATTTTTGAATATTAACTTTGTTTGGATCATAAATTTAGAGTGAATGGGAAATTTTTTTTAGCATAACACATTTTGCATAGTGTAAAATTTAGATGCTTCTAAGACAAAAGTGTCTATGGTGACTCCTGACCCTAATGCCACTAAAAGTGTGGTGACCGTGTAAAACATAGAAATTCTTACATCTGGTGAGATGTGCTCATATATGGCATGTAAAAATGAACACAGACAATTACTGAATATAATTTGATGAGACACCTAAAGAAGTTAAGTTGCATTAATGAGTCAAAATGATATTACAGTTCATAGATGTTTAAAATTTACTTTTGGTGGAATAAATCTCATATGTACATCTACATTCACAAATTGTGACTTGTAAATACACATTCAGAGATCATAAGTGCATAGATTTTAATCAATTTTTCATAGGTTGGACATACTTTTGTAAAACTACCAATCATACTAAAAGAGGACATCAGCAGTCCCAAAAGTAGCCTATGCTTTCTCCCAGTCATTAATCCTGCTCTTCTAAAACGCAACTTCTACCTTCATTTTAATATCATTGATTAATTTCATCAATGTTTGAACTTTATAATAAGATTATTATGGATATTGAGCTGTATTGTTTCTAACTTATTTTGCACTTTACTCTTGTGAGATTATTTAATATTCTCATATGTAGAAGTACTTTTTATATTATTATCATTATATAGGATATCATTGTATGCATATACCGCAAACTACTTATTCATTCTACTATTGACGACTCTAAGACGATCCCGGTTTCGGGCATACACAATATTGTTCATTTTTAAAGTGCATACCTGAAAAAATGTACACACACTGTGCATGTTTCTGAGTGGTAGGGCTAGATTACAGGGAATGTATGTGTTCAGTGTGTGTTCTCCAACATATGTTCAACTCATTTTCAATGAAAAGAAAATCTCCATTCCCACACGGTATTTTGTATTCTTAGTCTACTTACATTTAGTCATATTTTGGAGGTTTAGTGGTAAGTTTATTATAATTTTCCCTTGTGCTTCTTAGTGTGAATCATTCTGATGATAATTGGTGTTGAGCACCTTTTTATTCTTTCTACCCTGTACTGCAATGCCACCTCTGTCATTCAAAAGTGTTACTAAATGTTTTAGGTCTCCTTCTGAATACTCTCTTTTGTTTCTGACAATTTTGATAAATTCTTAGCTTGAACATAGCCCTAGCATTCAGGTAATGGAAGTCTTTATTTTGTTGCTTCATCGGGTTTACTGTAGTTAGTCTAAGTCCTCAACTTTTCAATGTAATATTTATAATCTGATTATTAATTTTAATTTAAATTAGTTTGGGATTTTTACGTATTTAATAAGTGTGTCAATTTTTGTAGAACTGACATGTTTACAATATAGAGATATTCAAAGTTTGATTATGAGAGGGTCTTCCATTTACTTAGATTTTTTTGATATCTCTAAATAATATTATGAAGATGTCATTGTATTTAACCATTTTTCTAAATAATTAATGTTTTGAAAATATTATAAATGGTGTATTTTGGAGTGTTAATTTTTAAGAATGCATTGCAGTGATATAAAAGCAAATTGATTTTTGAAAATTTATCTTGAATCCAACAATTTATTATTTATCCTGTCAATTTTAATGGTTAGTAGACAATTTTGAGTTTTCCCTGCACAGTCTTTTCATCAGTGAATTATGTCAGTTTTAGTTCTTCTTTTCTAATCCTTCCTCAATGTTTTTGTTATTGTTGCCTTTTTGCACTGACCAGGACATTTAGAGACATGCAGTCATGTAAGTTTGATGCAATGGTATTGGTCATGAAATTGTGTAGGAACCTGGCTGTGTATCTTGATCTGGAAAAAATTCCAGAAATCAGAGTCCAAATGTCTCAAGGAGTTACTTTTATGAACCTCAAAATGTCTTAACAGAGCTGATATGTTTAAAATGATATGCTTAAACTGCCATAACAGCAGTCTGTAAAGGAAGCAACTGGTACAATCTAGTAAACACTGACAGTCTTGGAGAAGTTTTTGTTTCATGTTGAATCACTGTGGATCACCCACTATTATACTGTTGACAGTAATAAACTGTAAAATCTTCAGGCTCTAGGCTGCTGATAGTGAGAGGAAAGTCTGTCCCAGCTCCACTGCCACTGAACCGGGCTGGAATACCAGTGACTCTGGAAAAGGCACCATAGATGAGGAGCTTGGGAGCCTGTCCAGTTTTCTGGTGGAACCAGGCTAAGTAGCTGCTAACACTGACTGGCCCTGCAGGTGAGAGTGGCTCCTTCGCCTGGAGACAAAGATAAAGATGCTGGAGTCTGTGTCATCATGATTTCTCCATTGACATCTAAGATTGGAAATTTAAAAAAAGTCTTTTTCAATCTAAATCATACTTGTTTCCCAGTAGAGCCAAGACAATTGATCTACATTCAGCTTTAATTATTGCCCTAGCTAAGCAGAGATGCCAGGTCAGAGGAACCAACAATTTTGACAGAGTTTTCTGACATGCAGATTCATCCTTTGACCCACTCATCTTGAACCCAGGGTAACAGAAGGCAGAGAAGCTGGGCCTGGGCTTCCATGGTTCCCTCTGGGTCCAAACTGAGTAGCTGTTTCCCAGAGCTCTGACCCAGGCACTGATATGGGCTCTGGCCTGCAGGGAGAGTTGGGAGGGCCATGCAAAGCAGCTGGGCAGGGTAAGGCTGGTTTCCAACTGCAGAGACCATCTGTTTTATCTTCTCTGCACTGAGCAACCCATCCCAAGTGGTCGGGTAAAAATAAATCTATTAAATCAGTCTAAGAATAAAACTTCTTCGCTATAGTCAGAGAATGTAATCCCTGTGTTCTCCTGTGTCACCAATCACCTAAACTCAGCTATATGGCATTTGACATAAGTAATTTAGGAACAAAATAGGAGGTGATCATTCTATTTCTCTTCTACCACAGAAGTGCCCAGGTATTTCTCTGTATGCATAATTGAATAAATTTCAGAAGAGGAGATGATTAGAATTTTGTCTTCTAGATATACTTTTAATTTGCTTGCCAGTGATCTTTCCTAAGAGTGCTGAAGATTTTTTGTAGAAATTAATAAAGAGTAACACTTTTACTAATTTCCTCAGCACTGTGGGTACATGAACCTTCACAACTGCACAGATGAGCAGTACCTATGCTTTCATACCATGGCCTGAAGGTCGATGGTAGTGCTGTTCATGCAGGTAAATAACTATTCCTTGGGTGTTCTTCCAATCTATGTACCACACCATTCACACAACATATCCTTCAACCCAGACTCAGACCCTCTTTAATTCAACAATCTGGAAAGCTGTATTCACACACTTGATAAAAATTTCCTTTAAATCTTTTTTCCCCTGAAGGAGTTAAACTCATTTGCTTTGTCAACCTGTCTCTCTGTACCCTGGAAGCATTTTTTCATTAATGCTACTGCAGATTCTAAGGGAATTTTCATCCATTCAAGAATTAAATCTCTATTCATATACAGATATTATTCCCTCCATTTATCTAAAAGTTATCATGTGAGGTCCTAAAGTACCATCTAGGCTTGGAAGGGAACTATATAGCTTATGGGTTATATGAAATTGATGATCTTACTTTATCTCCCTTTATCTCCCTTTCCAAAACTGTAACACTGTGGCAATAATAGTATTTACCTTACAGTACTCTTTTTTTTTTGAGTTAGAGTCTCACTCTGTCACCCAGACTGGAGTGCAGTGGCCGCTCCCGGCCACCGCAGCCTCAACCTGCTGGGCTCCGGCGATCCTTCTGCCTCAGCCTTCCAAGTGGCCGGAATTACAGGCATGCACTACCATGCCCGGCTGATTTTTTGATTTATTGTACAGATGAGGTCTCGCTGCCCAGGCGGGTCTCAAACCCGCGGGTTCAGGCAATCCACTCACCTCAGCCTCCCAAAGGCGCGGGATTACAGGCTGAGCCACCGAGCCCGGCTTACAGTACTCTTTTAAAGTTTAAAATAATATAAAGCATTTATAACAGTATTCAAGGCATCATGTATGCTATCTTTTATTTTGCTGTTACTGCTTTAAAAATATTTAGCACTATAATAATCATTATTATCATTTGTAGACATGTGTAGTGGGGACTCCAGGAGAACAGTTTTTAGTCTAATTCAGTTATATTTCTTCCAAAGCCAAATTAGATTATAGGGATTTTTTTTTTCAAGACTGGATCTCAATTCTTAAAATCCTATTTATTTTGTCTTAATCTACATCAAATTGCTAAAACTGTCAATCACGTCCTTCCAGAAATTTCCAGTGCTTTTCTTTTCACCATCGATTTTCAACTTTACCCTATGAAAGATCATCATATCAAATTGCTGTTCTTCTTTCTTTTGTGACCATTATTCTGCCTTGTATCTTTTTCCTATTTTCCCAATACTCACCCTATGACTCAAAATAAGAAAGAGCTAACATCACTACTTGGAGGCATGCTTCAGTTTAATTTTTTCAAGCTTGTCATCTGGTATTTTACAATATATCCCACTATGAAGCATATTTATTAGGGCAGTGTTTTATAAAATAGAGGGCTTTATTTCTTCGTGATTCAATAAATTAATTTTAAGTGCCTTGAAAAGATATTTTAATGACAGTATATAGGACAATAATAAAGTAGTAAAATACAATATAATGAAAAACATAGGCTACGTCATATGGAATAATAGTAAGTATTGCTTCATGGATTTTTTATATATATTAGACAAATGTCATGTATGTGTGTAAAATGATGGTTTAAAAATATTAAGTCTTAAGAATACATCATGCAGTGGATCGTCTACTTTTTCAATTATGAACAATAGGCTACAGTATTACTTCTATGACTTGCAAAACTTCTTGCTGTCTGAGATAAAGGCAGAGAAGATTTCTTGAGATAATAGCATTAGAGGTGGTAGAGGTCTGTTCTGTTGTGCTATCGTGCTGTTGTTGCTTGGAAGCACAGTTGGAGTAAAAGAAGTTGGAAGATTTGAAAGTATCACTCTTTTTCATACTCATAAGTCGCTCTAGAAATATAAATATTATGGTCCTAGAATCTCTGACATTTTCAGCAAAGTCTTGTTCGCTCTATCAAAAATACCTTCCCTAAATTTTTTTGACTCACTGACTAGGACTGGGATATAGAAGAAAGGACTAGGGCAAGGGGAGACATGCTCCAACTCAGGTAGTGATTGTAGGGAACGGGGTTGCTTTAAAAATCTGATGAGGTGCGACAACTCTATCATCATGAAAGAGATGCATCAAACCAGGCTCACTCCTGGAGAATCATTGTTTTATTTTATTTTTCATTTTTAAATTTTTTTTGAGTTGGAGTCTCACTCTGTCACACAGACTGGAGTGCAGTGGCCGCTCCTGGCCACTGCAGACTCGACCTGCTGGGCTCTGGTAATCCTTCCACCTCAGCCTTCCAAGTAGCTGGAACTACAGGTACACGCTAACACACCCAGCTAATTTTTTTTTTATAATCAATATTTTTTATTATGATATTGTGGGGTAAAGTTGAGGGTTAGGTATACAAATATGCTGTGTTCAGGCACCCTTGTTGATAAGAGGTGTCTCCCCGTCCCCAGACAAATATTTACTACTGTTAATCCCATCTCCCCCCCACAGTTTCCCACCACTGTGAGTCATTTTCTTATAGTATTACATTGGATATTCAAGGTCCACTATATGAGTGAGAACATGTGATACTCAGATCTTTGTTGCCATGTGAGGTCACTCAGTATTATAGACTCTAGCTCCATTCAGGTTGCTGCAAAATTCATGATTTTCTTCTTTTTTATGACTGCATGGTATTCTGTCGTGTATATGTACCACATTTTAAAAATCCAGTCCTCTTTTGATGGACAGCATGGTTGCTTCCAGGTTCTTGCTATTGTGAACAATGCTATGATAAACATACGTGTGCAGGTATCTTTTTGATAGAGTGATTTGAGTTCTTCAGGGCATATTCCCAGTAGGGAGATTGCGGGGTCATATGGGAGGTTGATATTTAGAGCTTTTAGGAATTGCCACACTGCTTTCCACAGAGGTTGCACTAGTTTACACCCCCACCAACAGTGTAGAAGTGTTCCCTTTTTGCCACACCATCTCCAGCAACTGTCATTTTTTGAGTTATTGATAATTGCCATTCTGACTGGAGTTAAGTGGTATCTCAGTGTGGTTTTCATTTGCATCTCCCTGATGATTAGTGAGGTTGAGCATTTCTTCAGGTGTCTGTTGGCTGCTCGAATGTCTTCCTTTGTGAAGTGTCTGTTCATATCTTTTGTCCATTGTATAATGGGGTTGTTTGTTTTTTTCTTTTCAGCACGTTTGAGTTCCTTGTAGATGCAAGATGTTAAGCCTT